>NW_006922356.1:301232-354654 GCF_000298275.1 Orycteropus afer afer
ACCAAGCACCTTCTTCAAAAACCAACAGTGGTCACCAAAGTCAAGCGCATCTATGTTTATAATCATGCCTATTCCTGGTACAGGAGCTCTGGTGGCGTAGTGCTAAAACACTTGACTGCTAACCAGAAGGCTGGTGGTTCAAACCCACCAAACTTTGCTTGGAAGGAAGATTGGGCAATCTACTTCCGTAGTGATAACTGCCTCAGAAACTCACGGAGAGGTTGCTATGAGTCGGATCTGACTCGATGGCAGTGAGCTTGGGTGTTTTTTGTTGTTGTTGTTGTTGTTTTGTTATTCCAGGTACAATATGCTGACTACAATGTCTTCCTATAGCCAGTGGTATCATACAATACTTACATGTTGGGAAGTATCTATCTTCCTAATCATTTCTTTTTGAGTGATATATCCAATCAATGTTTGTATTACTACCTCAGTTATTAAGGTAATTACTTTTACATTAATGTCAGATGTTTTTTTCATTTTAATTTACTCCTCTAGACAACTTTATATCTCTTAATTTAGAGCACAGTTATCAATAATAAAGTGGCTACAATTTCTTCTTTATATTTGGCATATAGGGGGAAGTTGGCAAAGAAATGTATATCATCAAGCAAGGAGAAGTCCAAGTTCTCGGAGGCCCTGATGGTACTAAAGTTCTGGTTACTCTGAAAGCTGGGGCAGTGTTCGGGGAAATCAGGTATCTGAAAGACATGTATATTGAAGTCAATTACTTGTCCTAAAATAAAAATGTTAGCTCAAAAAATAAGTAAAGTTCCTACTCAAATTTATTAACGGTTTTATTGCATTGAGAGCATTGGTAAAATAAGGACTTTCACATTTCTGTTCATTCTTTCTTCTGTTCCCTAAGGAAAGCAAGTCATTTAGCTCTATAGTCCCTGGACTTAAGTCAGTGCCTGACCTAAGATAGATGCTCAATATAGGTTGAATGACTATATAAATGAATTAATGAATTAACTAGAAAAGATGTTGGGAGAGTTTGTTGTTTTCAGCTAGATGGAAGACCTTAAATGCCAAGCTAAGAAGGTGGTTTTGAGTAAATGAGTGATATATTCTTAGTCGTGGAACCAAATTGCCTGAGTCCCAAATCCAGTTCCCCCCCTTACTAGCTATAGTCCCTGGAACACATTTCTTGACCCTCTGTTTCTGACTTTCCTTATCTTAATAATAATAATAATAGCAATAATAATAATATATATCTTAGAGTTTGGTAAATGAGTAAACATATCAAAGTACTTAAAACAATGTCTAGCACCTGGAACAACCAAACCAAACCTACAGCCTTTGAGTGGATTCCTGACTTTCCTTATCTTAATAATAATAATAATAATAGCAATAATAATAATATATATCTTAGAGTTTGGTAAATGAGTAAACATATCAAAGTACTTAAAACAATGTCTAGCACCTGGAACAACCAAACCAAACCTACAGCCTTTGAGTGGATTCCTGACTTTCCTTATCTTAATAATAATAATAATAATAGCAATAATAATAATATATATCTTAGAGTTTGGTAAATGAGTAAACATATCAAAGTACTTAAAACAATGTCTAGCACCTGGAACAACCAAACCAAACCTACAGCCTTTGAGTGGGTTCCCACTCACAGTGACTCAATGCTGAGCCCCACACCAGCAAACCAGAACTTGGCAAGTTTCTATTTCTTAAATGCTTGTCTTTCCCAGAAGCCAAAACTAAGTCAACCAATCCAGTCTTGCCACCTTAACTGCACTATAACCTGGCTATGAAAGTAATGCTCACAAAAAGTGATTGGGTAAGTCTAAGTTATTTTCCGTATACAGCATACTGAGAACCTTTATACTAAAAAAAAAAAACAAACCAAACTCACTGCCGCCGAGTCAGACCTTACTCATAGCAACCCCTGCTTGGGTTTCTGAGGCAGTATCACTATGGACATAGATTGCTCAACCTAGTTAAACAATGAGATGGCGCAGAAAATTAAGAAAAGGGAAAAATTCTGCTGTGTAAAGTTACCATGAGTGTCATATGGTAGTTTTAGGAGCTGTGGTGGTGTAGTGCCTAAGGCATTTGACTGCTAACTAGAAGGCTGGTGGTTCAAACCCACCAGCCACTCCTCGAGGAAGGTTGGGCAATCTACTTGCGAAGTGATACTGCCTCAGAAACCCAAAGAGGGATCGCTATGAGTCAGCTCTGACTCGACAGCAGTGAGTTTGGTTTGGTTTTTGGTATGAAAGTTCCCAATATGCCATATAAGGAAAGTAACTTAAGAGTTAACCAATCACTTTTTGCTAGCGTTATTTCCGTGTTCTTATACCACTTTGCCCATGTAACTCTGGTCTCTTCCGCTTATCCTGGGAGGCTCTTGTCTCACCTCCAGGGTCTGCGGAGGATGGCCTTTTGGTAGTTTCTGACTCTGGTTTTCTTTACATTTAATGAGTAGTCTTTGTCACCGAACGTATTTAACCCCTTTCTACACTCCTGCTTCTGTTAAAGGAGGTCTGTGGATGCAGTGGTTGAAGCATTTGGCTGCTAACCTAGAGGGCATCAGTTGGAACCTAGCAGCTGCTCCGCTGGAGATAGATGAGGCAGTCTCCTTCCATAAAGATTTACAGCCTTGGAAACCGTACTGGGGCACTTCTACTCTGTCCTATAGGGTCGGTCGCTACAAGTTAGAATCCAGTAGAAGACAATGGGCTTGTTGTTGTTGTTGGTCTACCTCCTTTACAATCTCAATCTCATGCTTCCTGAAACGCATCTGCATTTTTACTTTCGGTATTGCTGTTAAGATTTCAATAAGATTCCTTGTTCATTTTATCTCTCTTTGGAAATTCCTCCACCTGGCAAACTCCTACTCATTCCTATTCAAATATCACCTCTTTGAAGCCATCTCCAACTACCCCCCTGAATTAGTTGCCCCCTGTCCTGTGTCTCATAGCACTTCCTTCATGCTTTTATTACAGTAGTTACCACTATAATATAGTTAATTTGCTCAGACTGGTGCTCCCAACAGTAAAGGTAGAAATAAAAGTTGTTGTTGTTGTTGTTATTTGCCGTCGAGTGGGATCTGATTCCTAGCGACCCCTCCTTGGGTTTCCGAGGCGGTATCACTGCCCCACCTTCCTTTTGAGGAGTGGCTGGTGGGTAATTTACCCATCTTTATTTGTATCACCACCAGCTACATAAAAATTGTAAAGTAAATGTTGATCATTATGTATATCCTAGGTCCTTTCAAAAATAATTTGCAGCTGCTATTCCCAAAACCCACAGCCATCAAGCTGATTCCGACTCATAGCGACCCTGTTAGACAAAGTAGAACTGCCCCCTAGGGTTTCCAAGGCTGTAAATCTTTACAGAAGCCAACTGCCTCATCTTTCTCTCATGGAGCAGATGGCAGGGTGGGTTCAAACTGCCAGCTTTGGGGTTAGCAGCCCAATGCTTTAACCACTGTGCCACCAAAGCATTTTTCAAATAATAGTGAATTGTGAACTCACATACACACACACAAATTATATTTGGGGCCCCTTAGAACATAATAGGAGCTCTGGTGCCTGACATTTGACTGCTAACCAGAAGGCTGCTGGTCCAAACCCACCAGCCACTCCTTGGAAGGAAGACTATTTCTGTAGAGATACCACCTCGGTAACCCAAGGAGGGGAAACTATGAGTCAGATTCGACTCTATGGCAGTGAGTTGAGTGACAGAACATAATGTGAAACGCCACAGAGAACTCCAAGCATTCCTTCCCTACCGGACATGGTGTCAGCTGTGAAGGTACAGTGGGAAAAAAAACAAACTTCTGTTGTTTTAAGCCATCTAGTTTATGGCAATAAGGAGCTCCAGTGGTGTAGTGGTTAAGGTATATGGCTGCTAACCAAACAGTCAGTGGTTCAAACCCACCAGCTATTCCACAGAGGAAGGATTAGGTGGTATGCTTCTATAAAGATTTACAGCCTTGGACACCCAATGGGGGTCACCATGAATAGGAATCAACTCAACAGCAGTGAGTTTAGTTTTTGGTTTGAGTCTGTGGCATGCTGGTTATAGCAGCCCTAGGAAATTAATACAAAGCAAACTCTAAATTTTTTAATTTTACTGCAAAAAAAAAAAAAAAAGATGAAGAAGACATGCTTCACACTTCCCTGTACTTCACTCTATTTGGCCAGTCCACCACAAGACCTGTCAATCTCACCACCTAAATATCTCTCAAATGATCTCTGGTGGTACAATGCTAACCAAAAGACCTCAGTGGTTCAAACCCACCAGCTTCTCTGCAGGAAAAAGATGAGGCAGTCTGCTCCCATGAAGATGTACAGCCATGGAAACCCTATGGGGCAGTTCTACTCTGTCCGATAGGGTCACTATGAGTCGGAATCAACTCAATGGCAGTGGGTGAATGGATAAGTATCTCTCAAATCATTTGCTTCTTACCTTTTCCATTGCCACTACTTTGGTCCAAGCCACCACCAGTGGAAAATTGCAATAGCCTACTATATATCCATACCACTCCACAATCCAGTCTCCATACTGCCACCACAGGGAACTTTAGAAAACATGGAGCTGACCATATCACTGTCTTCCTGCTTAAAACCATTCAATGCTTTCATATCCTTCTTAGGAATAAGAATAAGATTCTGATGCTGATCTATAAGATCCTGCAGGTCTAGCCCCTGCTACCTCTCTACTTGACGTTATACCCCTTCTCCCTTGCTCTCTTTAATCCAGATATCCTTGTTCTTTTTCAGTTCCTTGAAAGTTCTGCATGCCATCTAGCTACAGGGAATTTTTTACATATGCTGTTACTTCTGCCCAGACACATTTTCCACCCTCATCACCTAGCTCTCAGTTCTTTCCAGGTCTTCCTTGACTTCCCACTACAGGGACCTCCCATATCTCTTGTCATACTACATTCCTCCCCTTTGGAGCACTTATCTTTGTACTTATGCATTCATTAGTGCATTTATTTCTTCAATGTCTTTCTTTCTCACTAAACTGTAATCACAGGACTATCATGCATGGCTGTACCAATCGTGCTCTGCATCAAGAGTCCAGTGAGAGGTAGGAGGGCTAGAATCCAGGCACAATCCACTCCCGGGCCATGAGCACTGGCTGTTTCCTCCCCCTAAAGCACCAAAACCATAAAGCAAACTCATTGCCGTGGAGTTGAATCTGACACATAGTGACCCCTCTTTGGGTTTCCGAGGAGGTATCATTACTGAAGTAGATTGCCCAACCTTCCCTCCAAGGAGTGGTTGGTGGATTTGAACCACCAGCCTTCTGGTTAGCAGTCAAATGCCTTAGGCATTATGCCACCACAGGTGCCTTTTATTTTGGTAAAGGGGGTGGTCTTCTAGCCAAGCTCTGCACCCACAGGGTTGTACATGCCAAAGAGACCACATTTTTCTAATTTGTACAAGGATAGTTGATACAGGCTCCCAGGGACCCTAGTAGATACCATGTTTGGTTTTGTTGCACACTCCATCTCCAGCCCTTAGGGCAGTGCCTGGCCCACATAAGTGCCTAATAAATATTGAATAAATAAATGAACATATTTATCCCTGTCTTTGGGGATGTACAAATGCACATTCATTTTCGTCATAAATATGCATATTCAGTCTTGTGCCCTTTTGTGTCAGTTTTCACAAATAAGAGTAGCACTGCTATATTTATCTTTGTAAAATTACTTTGTCTTTCTTTTTAAGTTATTTCTTTGAGAGTTATTCCCAAAAGTGGAATAACTAGGTCAAAAGGTAGAAACATTTCTATAACTCTTGTAATATATGGGCCGATTATTTTCCAGAAAAATTGAACCAATTTACAATACAACCAGCAATGTATAGCCATTTTTCCCCAGCACCACTGATATTACTTTATTATTCTCATTGGTTTTGCATTTTAATAGGCTATTTGAATTTGCATTTCTCTAAATAGTGCCTGGAAAATAATAGGTCCTCAATAAATATTTGCTAAATGAATTAATTTCCTTTGGGACTATTTATTTTCATGAATGTGATCCTATAACTTGTGCATTTCTTTCTTTGTTCAGCATCTTTCTGTCATCATATTTTTAAGAAGTTATTGAGTAGAATTCAGGCATTGATATATTCTTATCTATTTTAAAAAGTCTAGTTTTCATTTAACACATATAAGTTCAAATTTTCCATCACATACATTTGTCAAACCTCCCATTCTGGAGGTTTCTTTTTTATATTTACTTTGTATCGTTGTGAAAAGGCCAAATATTTTTTAAATAACTTGAAGTCTTATTTCCTCCAAATCGTTTTACCTAGATCCCCTGAACACTCAAGTTTTTAAAATGGGGATCCCCAAGGAAACTTTTAGATCTTTGGAATATTTTAATTCCCTATTCTTACTCTTCATCAGTATAACTCTGTTATTCCCATTTCTTTCTTTTCTTTCCTAAAAGCCAGAAATCATAGACACATTAGAAGTATGAACAGGAGCAAAAAGACTTGATTAATGCTGGAGCAGAAAATATTTTACATCCATTTTTTTCCTATCCCAAACGTGTCAACTCTATCTGTGTTAAAAAATACATATTTATATTTTCACTACATCTTTTGAATAGTCTTTTTGATTGTGTAGCACTTTTTGCTTCAAGCCACACATTCTTTCCAAACCTCATCTAAGCCATACAATATCCCTGTGAATAAATATATTATCAGTAGCATTGTAGACACATTCATTCAAATAATCTCAGGACATACTCCTACAATAACTTATCCAGTGTCTCTAATTCTGTAAAAATCAAAACTCTTTAAGATCATTTGGAAAAGCAGAGAAGGAGTAAAGATTCTGATAGTCAGACCTTGGCAAATCCTACCACACTATCTTGATGGTCTTCGCTCCTTATTTTTTCTATTGTCCATTTGTAAATCTGTTAAACAATAACATAACAATAACCAAACAATAATAACATAACAATAATACTGTTAAAACAATAACAATGACTGCATTGGTAACATAGGAGTTATGGTATAAGGAAAAAACCCCTTCTCTGATCTTATATTTGAATTTCATCCATGGAACTCAGAGGTTTTGTCCTTGAACAAATCATTTTATTGATTCTGGAACTTGGTTTCCAGGTCTATAAGAATAGGTAAGAACCTACTTTACCAGATGTGGTCATTAAATAAGAAAATATAGTGATTTATGTTCTTAGTACTTTAAAACTATAAACTATGTATAAATATATGACATTATTAGCTCTTTGAACTCCAAAGAAATAGTGATTAAACTAGTAGATTAGTCTGTATTATACAGTATTTTCCAGCCAAAGTATCATAGTCCAATGTTCTTTTGGGTACTTGAAGGGGGATAAGTAAACAAAGGGTAAAATGTTGTTTACATGTTACTCTTTTCCTCCTCTCTTCTTCCTTAGAATTTTTACTCAAGTTCTTCATTGTTCATGTACTTCTTTAAAGGCAGTTCAATTCCAAACTAAAGAGCTACTGGGAATAAAAGAGCTAGATATATTGTACCAGTGAACTCTAAACATTCTAACTCTACTAAAACTCTATGCATGTAGATTTTCTTCAAACTATTTTACAAAAAAAAAACCTCTGGGCTGACATGTGCTTGCCATTCAGTAGTTTTATGAATATCGAAGTATCTGCAAAGATCAAGCACCCTAGGAAGAAGTGACCCTAGAACATCCTCTGGTATTTGCTCACCCACAAATGTTTTGTATTTATTTTAGAGAAGTTTGAAGAATTCTCAGGCAACAAAATATTTTTCGGTAACAGTAATGAGGATATTTCTAAAAAGGACTACAGAGGTAATCTGACCTTGTGATCCCTAAATGTAACACAGTTGGAAATTTGCTTAATGAGAATAAATATTTAAAGTTTTCATGTTTCACTCAATCTTGGACGTGATAATCTTCCCCTTGATAGCATTTGGAGTTAGTTTTATTTCTATTCTAGAAAATAATTGTTGTTGGTGTTGTTATGTGCCGTCGAGTCAGACCCGACTCATAGCAACCCCTCCTTGGGTTTCCAAGACAGTATCACTATGGAAGGAGATTGCCCCAACTTCCTTCCGAGGAGTGGCTGGTGGATTTGAACTGCCAGCCTTCTGGTTAGCAGTCAAGTGCCTTAGCCACTACGCTACCAGATATGCCATAGAAAATAATTATTGATGAAAAAAAATGTTTTTAGACTAGAACCTTCTTTATTTTATAAAATATTCATATTTTTATAGTTACTAATGCATTAACCAGTCAAAATTATGCTCTTCTGGATTTTTAAAAGAGGGTGGTGCAGGTTGTGCACTGCACAACTCCACAGGGCTCTAATTACATTATAGTCCATGAATGCAGATGATAAGTTTTGGTGCCACATATGACAGCCCTGGACAAAGCTGGGAATGAATGACCAGCTAGAGACTAACTGACTATTCTAGCACTTTGTGATAAATATATCTTAGCTATAGATAGGGATGAATCCAGATATGGATACAGGTATAGATGTAGAAAGTGTGTGTGGGGGGGGGGTTGTGTGTGTATGTGTGTACACACCCAGCAAATAGAGATGGATCTCAGATTAGAATCAATTCCTTTGTTCCCTGGGTCATTACATATATATATATATGTATGTACACACACACACACATACACACTTTCTATATCTGTATCTGTATCTGTACCCACATCTATCTATATACATATATCCATATCCATAATGCTCTCCTCTCTCTCTCTCTCTCTCTCTCTCTATATATATATATATATACACACGCCTGCATATGTGTGTATATATATACATACACACACATATGTATGTATATATAGTCTCCATGTTGCTATTTATTCCTGACATTTACAGAGATTTGCACATGTGGTCCTCTCACCTAGTCTCCTGAATACACTGTGTTTGTCTGACATTCACAGAACTACTTTCCTTCATTCTCCCACCTTTGACACACTAGTACAAAGCAAGTAACTTACTGTCCAGTTATATACTGGAAGTTAGGGTTTAAAACTCATCTGTTAGAAATATAATAGCACCCCCTTCATTATTGAATACAGATATTTCCTCCTGAAAATAATCAAATAGCTATCATCGGTACTAAAAGATAGCTTTGGTTTCTAAAAGTGAGAATTAGCTAGCTCAGAAACACAATAAACAGTTAACACTGTCTGATCCCAAAGCCTGTATTTCTTCCATAAAACCATACCATGCTTTAATAATTCTCCTTTTTCCCTACTTCACCTGAGTGTGCTGAAGACATGGTAAGTGTTTAATAAATACTTCGAATATTAAAATGAAAGTCAGAAAAGTCCTAAAATTATTATCTAAGGACACAGCAAATAGAGGTGAATCTGGTATTAGAACCAATACCTTTGTCTCCTGGGCCATTGCTCCATTTATTATTTTATGGCCTGGGGGCATTTAACATTAACCCCAACTATTTGCTCTCCAGCACATGATCATTCAGAGACTCTTTGTGGGGTTGGGAATATTTAGGGGCCTTCTCACTAAGCTATTTAATAAGGAAAACTTTCCCTTAGTGGGATGCTAGAGAAGCATTTTGTGGACAAGAGAAATAAAGATGCTATTTTAAACGTTGCTGAGAGAGTTTGGGCAAAATCCATCTGGCAGGCAAACTATTTCCTCGTTCAAAAACTCATCAAGCACACCAAACGTGTAACCTGTAGGCAAGTTTAATTAAAGCTTGAGAAATCTCAAAATAACCTGACATTTAAATATGTTATTTCCATTCTGTTCTCATAGTCTGACACACACAGAGACATTCTTAGCTCCAAATAAAGCTCCCCAATGCCATACAGCCCTGCCTAACCACTGGATTATCCTGCATCTAAAGCTACAGGAATGTGAATGAAACAGGCTCATTCAATTATTGTCCTTCAAATATTAACATCCGTTTCATAGAGACAAGGGTCAGAAGATAGGTAGGAAGTTAGATAGATGATTGAGTAAAAAGACGATTGTGATGATAGATGGATAGTAGATTATAGATAGATAGATGATAGATAAGTAGATAGACAGATGTAGAAATTTATTCCTGTCTTTAAAAAAAGAAAAAGACAGAGACTGTCTTGAAAGAACCTTAGGAAAGGCCTAACGTAAGTGCTACCATACAGCAAGAAATTAGGAATGAAAACATTGAGCAAAATAAGTATTAACATAGTCAATACTTATGGATTCCAAGCATATACTCTCTGCCTTGGGGAATAATTTAAACAGAATATTTGAACGTCCTGGATATTCCTGGATCCATCTTTAATATAAGGTGCCAGTAAGAGGCCCTGTTTGATGCTTTAAGGTAGACTTGCATTTAAAATTTTCCCCTTTCCCTGCCTTCTCTAGTTTTAGTTGTGCATGTTATATTATTCTATTTTGTTTCCTCTCTTAACATATCAATTATGTTGTTGTTGTTAAGTGCTGTTGAGTCGTTTCCGACTCATAGCGACCCCATGCACAGCAGAACAAAACACTGCCCTATCCCGCGCCAGCCCCACAATCCCTGCTATACTTGAGCCCATCATCGCAGCCACCATGTCAATCCATCTCGTTGAAGGCCTCCCCCTTTTTCGTCAACCCTCCACCCTACCAAGCATGACATCCTTCTCCAGGGAATGGTCCCTTCTTACAACATGACCAAAATAGGTGAGACGAAGTCTGGCCATTCTTGCTTCCAAGGAGCATTCTGGCTGCACTTCCTCCAGGACAGGTTTGTTAGTTCTTTTAGCAGTCCATGGTACTTTCAGCATTCTTCACCAGCACCACAACTCAAAAGCATCAACTCTTCTTCGGTCTTCCTTATTCATTGTCCAGCTCTCATATGCATACAAGGCCATTGGAAATATCATGGCTTGTGTCAGGCACACCTTAGTCCTCAAGGAGATATCCTTGCTCCTCAGCACTTGAAACAGTTCCTTCACAGTTGACTTTCCCAATGCTACACGTCGTCTAATGTCCTGACTGCTGCTTCCATTGGCATCGATTGTAGAACAAAGCAACATGAATTCCTTGACAACCTCAATCTTCTCTCCATTTATTGTGATGCTGCTCATTGGTCCAGTTGTAAGGATTTTTGTTTTCTTTATATTGAGATGTAATCCATACAGCAGACTGTATTCTTCAACTTTCATCAGTAGGTGCCTTCAGTCATCCTCACTTTCAGCAAGCAAAGTTGTATCATCTGCATATCTCAGATTGTTAATGATTCTTCCTCCAATCCTGATACCACGTTTTTCTTCATATAGTCCATATCAATTATCAATTATACATCCTTTAAAAAAAAAACTTGCATAGGTTTCTTAGAGTTTTCAATATACATTTTTTAACTAATTTAAATCTACCCTCAAACAATACTAAACCACTTCACAGGGAGTGCAAGTACCTTATAACAGAGTAATACCAATTCTTCCCTCCCCTTCTTTATGATAATGCTATCATTCTTACTTATTCATATGCTATAATTATCCAATACATTGTTACTATAATTATTTAAACAAGCAGTTATCTTTTAGAATAAGATTAAGGAAAAAAATATTTTACCTTCATTGACTCCTTGCCTGATGCTCTTCCTTTCTTTGTGTAGATCTGAGCTTCTGATTCATTTTCCTGCTCCCTCAAGAACTTCTTTTATCGTTTCTTTCAGAGAGTCCGTGATGAACTCCCTCAGTTTTTTATTTTCAAAGGAAGCTTTTCTTTCTTCATGTTTTAAGGATATTTTTGCTGAATATAGAGTTCTAGGGAAATGTCTTTTTTTCTTTGAACACTTTAATTACTCTGTTCTATTCTTACTTGTATGGTTTCTGATAAGAACTGTACCAAGTGTTCCCCTCTCATCCTCTCATCTTGGCTTCTTTTAAGATTTGCTCTTTGTCTTTGGTTTCTGTAGATTTAAAATGGTACAACTCCAAGTAGGGTTTTGTGGGGCTTATGTTTCATTCATTTATTTATTTATGTGATTTGGGTATTTATTGTGTTTGGTGTTCTCTGGGCTTCCTGGCTTGATGTCTATTATTAAATTTAGAACATTCCTGGCCACTAAAACTTCAAACATTTCGTTTCCTTTCTTTCTTTCTTCTTCTGGAAGTCTAATTATGTGGATGTTACACCTTTTGAAATTGTTTCACAATTCTGGATGTTTTATTCTTTTATTGTTATTATTTTCTCTTTGCATTTCAGTTTGTGAAGTTCCTCCTGACTTATCTTCAAGCTCACTGATTCTTTCCTTGACCATATCCTGTCTACTGATAAGCCCATCAAAGTCATTATTTACTTCTAGTATTTCCTTTTGATTCTTTGTTAGAATTTCCATCTCTCTGCTTACATTACCCATCTATTCTTGTATGGTGTCTACTTTTTTTCATTTGATCCCTAGCTTATTATAATCATAATTTTTTTTAATTCCTTGTCTGATAATTACAACATCTGTGTCATATTTGATTCTGTTCTAATACTTGCATTGTCCCTTCAGACTGTTTTTTCTTTGCCTTTCACCATGCCACCTAAGGCATTTGACTGCTAACCAGAAGGCTGGCAGTTCAAACCCACAAGCCACTCCTTGGAAGGAAGGTTGGACAATCTACTTCTGTAGTAATACCACCTCGGAAACCCAAGGAAGGGTTGCTGTGAGTCGGATCGGCCTGGACCACAGTGAGTTTGGTCTTTGTAACTTAAAAAAAAAAAAAAAAAAAAGCTGAACATGATGTAGCAAGTAATAGGAACTAAGAGACCACTAGCCTATTTATGTTAATCCTGCTAGGAGTTAGGCTGTGCTTAATGTTTGCTGTAGCTGTAGGTGGCAGAGGCTTCAAATTTCTCTGGAGTCTTTGTTTTCCTCTTCCCTGTTGACTTGGGGCTTCCTTAACTACTCCTTCTCAGGAGAGAGTCTTTATCTTGCAGCTGTTTCAGTTATAATCCATAGCTATGAGAAGAAGCACTGTTGCTGCGGTGCTCAGATATGAAGAAGGGAAAGCATTCTATAATCTTATGATTAAATCTTTTAGTGGGCCTGTGTCCTTGGGATGCAACCATCACAAGTATTTCTTAATTTCCCATTTTCCCTAGGTAAAACCAGAAGGCTAGAAGCGGCTGGAGTGGCAATAGTGCCGTACCCTTAGGTGGGATAACATTCTGGTAAAGTCTAGAAAAGGCCTGGAGAGTAGGCCTTTGTTATGGAGAACAAACACACTCTAGGAATATTTCACAATAATTAATTTTCCTTTTCCTCTGCCAGATCCAGCAGGGGATCTTTATTGGCTCATGAGAATTTGGTGGGGTTCCTGGGGGTAAAGCCCACAAAGTGTGGGGGTCCTTCTAAGACTATGGTTTCCAAAAGTTTCTCACTCTCCTGCTAGTCCACTTTTGCTGTTGTTGTTGTTATGTGCCATCAAGTCGGACCCGACTCATAGCGACCCCTCCTTGGGTTTCCGAGCCAGTATCACTATGGAAGTAGATTGCCCAACCTTCCTTCCGAGGAGTGGCTGGTGGGTTTGAACCACCAGTGTTCTGGTTAGCAGTCAAGTGCCTTAGGCACTATTCTACCAGAGCTCCTTATTCCACCTTCAGCATCCAGCAATTAGCCAAAATACCACTTGGACTATTCCTCTAGTCTATAGTTCAGGAGTTTCTGCTCCAGGACAGCAAATCTGGCTGTAACTCTCTGGACTCACCTGTCTCACCAGAAGTTGGGGTCGCAGTTTGCCCTGTAAACTCAGTTCTCAGATGGAACTAAGAAAAGTCATTGATGTTCAGCTTGATTAGTTTTTTCTTGTTTCAAGGACTGGAATGATTATATGTTAAAGCTTTTTTTTTTTTTAACAATTAACAGCCAGCTGGAATGTTCCCTTTTCTGAAACAACAGTGGAGGATGTGCACATTGTCTAACATAAACCAGCAGATTGACATGGGACCCATGTAGCTTCTCACATCTCACTGCTCCCAAAGGCTAGACTGTGAGATATTATTTTCAAGGTCTTCTTTCTGTCCTTTCCACCCATAGAGATTGTGTTTTCACTAATGTGATCCTACTTTCTCCGTTTAAAACTGGTTGGCGCCAAGGGATTTAATCTATTGTGTTATCTACTCAATGCAGAGTCATGGTGTTTTTATAAATATTTGAAATGTTTTTGAAATATGTCTTGTGTTTTAAAAAGTAACTCTTTTTTTCAAGATCACTGGTGAATAATAGACTTTTTATTCATTTATTTTGTTCATTTGTGTATAAATTTACTCACCAAATACTTGTTGGTTACCTCCCAAGTATAAAACCCCCTGCTACATCTCTGGGAGACATACAATCCAGAAATTGCTGACATTCCAAGTGGGAGTTTCATGGGTATGAATACATTGCAGAATACTGAAACTGACAAATAAGACGATTTATGAGATTAGAAGGGAAGGAGATTGGACTCACCTGAGGTAACCAGGGCATCATTAAGAGCTGGTCCTCAGATTTGATGTTGAGAGTTCTATCAGTCAGAGTCTAGGTAGGAAACAAAAAATACACTAATACAAGGTAACTGAGAAAATATTAATAAAAGGGTTATTGATAGAAGTGAGGGGAAAATCTAAGAGTACCTAATATGAGGTAGCACTGGCAAGGAAGCTGTTTCCACAGCTAGGTGTGACAGGTGCAAGGGAATGGGATGGTTATCAGGCACAGAATGTGCTCTGGCCCTAGCTGCAACTCTAGAAGATGTTCACATGCCAGGAGCTGCAGATTTTGTAAAGAACTGTGTCTACTGCTAACCTGAAGCCTGGCAGGGAGAGGATGGAGAAAATAAATGTTCTGACCCCACTCTCCTGTTTTCTGATTTCCTACTGATATGTCCATTGGCTGAACCCAAATGGAAGTCATAGGGTAAACCTAAAGAGGTCAGCTTCCTGGGGAGCAAAGAGGAATGGAGAAAAGTGTACAGCAGATCTAGAGGAGATAATAGAGAATATCCCATTCAAAGGAGTTCTGTTCTTTTGGAATCTGGGATGAAGGATCTGGTGGGGCACTGATGGCCACAAGTCCTTAATTTGAGGTGGGAGTGCAGAGAAAAACCATGTTGAAAACTATTTCCACCTCTATTATCATATCTTGACTCTATCCACATAATGACCTTAAACCTCTCCTCCCAGGAACTATCTCTAAGCAGTATAAATGTCTGACAACATAGTGATTTATTTTAGAAAGGATTTCAATGGAGTAAGAGTGAAACTGGTGGTAAAAACTCATTTTTCTCTTAAAGCCTTCTAGCAGCAGGTGGAGGAAACCGTCGAACTGCCAATGTGGTGGCACATGGTTTTGCCAATCTTTTAACACTGGACAAAAAGACCCTCCAAGAAATTCTACTGCACTATCCAGATTCTGAAAAGCTCCTCATGAAGAAAGCCAGGTACAACTTTTAAAATTCCATTAGAGATGGGGGTTGGTTTTAGTTTGTAAATGCTTAAGATGAGGAGAATTATGTTATGATGTAGTAATCAACTATCGCCACATGATAACAAACAACTGTCTGTTAAGGTGTCCTTTAAAAACAGACTAGAAGAAGGTTTTCTTGGTAGATTTTGCCAGAACTCTCACAGAGCTATCTAAAATAGCTTTTATCTTCCATTCACAGAGTGCTTCTGAAGCAGAAAGCTCAGGCCACAGAGGCAACCCTTCCAAGAAAAGGATTTGCTTTTCTTTTCCCCCCTAAAGAAGAGACACCCAAAATATTTAAAGCTCTACTTGGAGGTACAGGAAAAGCAGGTCTTGCAAGACTACTCAAATTGAAGAGAGAACAAACAGCTCAGGTAATAAGACAGACTTAATGGAAGGTTGTAACAGATGTAACACTGGACTAAATGCACCCAGGCAAGCTGTTATTTTAATTCCACTTCTGACACTGGGACATTGTTTTGTTGTTGTTAGGTACTATTGAGTTTGTTCCAACTCATAGAAACCCTATGTACAACAGAACAAAACACTGTCAAATAAACATATAACTCATTTTATCAACAAGGTAGTAAATTATATTTTCACAAATATTCAATCAAATGTACATCACAAATTCTTAAGCCAGAAAGGATCTTGTAGATTTCATCTAAGCCCTTCATATTATAAAGAAACTGAGATCCAGATCGAGGAATTTGGCTAATATCACAATTTGTGACAGAGTAAAAATGACTGCTCAGCTATTCAGATTTCCAAACCTACACCAAGCTGCCTCCCAATACCTAGAAAAGTGAAGAAACTCAAATGCTATTGTTTCTCTCTCTTTTTTTTTTTTTTTAAATAATTTTTCTTTGATTCTCATAATTAGTCTATGATGGCAGATACTGAGAAACAGATTAGGGATTCAGTTTTGCTGAGTCTAGTCATATTATCTCTCAAAATGTAAGAAATGGATAGATGAGGGCCTTTCAGAAAATAGGTAAAGCAAATATTATAAAGTCAGCATTATTCAAGTGACTTCCCTCTTCCTTCTCTATACACACACTAGTGAAAATCAGGGATACAGTTTAAAGCAAATGCCTCCTTTACATCAGGGTAGAATAATTTGCATAAAAGAGGTATGGGAGTGGAGAAATATATAAGTGAAAGTATTAAGTTCTCAACTGTATATGTACACATTCGTATTTCATACAAGCCTTTCAAACTGATCCCAAGCATCATCACTAAAGAACACAGCATGTTTTACTATGAACTTTCTATAGATGATACTAAACAGATTCCAAAATTATAGCTCAAGCACCCATGGGACAAATGGAAAAGACTGTAATAGGAAAGATGAGTTTCATCCTGAGGGACTCCCATGAGTGTATGCAGCCGGAATACCCTACTTCTATAGTATTTTTACAGTGTTTGGTTAACACTGTTTTTATTAAAAGGAAATAAAGAAAGAAATATTTAAGAGCAAAAACAAAGACTCCTTAGCACTGGGCCTAATGATTCCAAGTATGAGGACCAATACAAAGACAAAAATACAATCGAAACCAACCCCGTAAATCAAAAGTGACAGCTCAGCCCCATTCTCCAACACAGCAGAAAACAGTCAAACGATAGTCAAATGCATAGGGAGACCTGATTCCCATATTAATTCAGAACTTAATTCAGAAGGTCTTTCCCTTGGCAGTGATTCTTAGCCACTGTATGCTAATCAAAAGAATCTGAAGTCCTTGCTTTTGATTCAGTACCTATTCTTTGTAACTGCTCCTTCCAGAAGAAAAGTGGAAACTCCAACACAGAGTGTGACGGAAAAGGATATGAAGATAAAGGAAGGAAGCCAGCAAAGAAACCAGTGGACAGACCCAACTGTGGAGTAAGTCCTATTACAGTGAAGCAAACGCCCCAATCGATTGGAAGGGCAGTTTTATTACCCAGAGGAGCTATCTATCAATCACTCATCATCAGTATGGCTCCTGCTGAGGCTGGAGAAGAGGTTCTGACTATTGAAGTCACAGAAAAGGTTAAGTAATAAATGTTTGATTGTCTTTAGATGTAATCTAGCTAGTTCCCAAAGAGATTGTATCCAGGATTGTAGCTTAAATTAATGAGGAGAAAAGACCTTGCCAGCACCCTTGAGAAACCACAGGCAAATCCCTAGCTTAGTTTCTAGGATTTGTCTGAGAGTGTGATTTTATGCAGTAATAATAAGAAGATTATTAAAAACTATCCCTATGCTCCATTGTCATTAGCTTTGTGCAATTGCTATTTCTTCTAATTGTAGTCGGGTTTATTTCCTTTTCTTTCCAGATGATGTTTCTTGCCTCCATTTTGATTGGTCTGATCTTGTCTCTGATGTGATTCATTATCCTGGTCTCTTAAAAATGTGTGTGTGTGTGTGTGTGTGTAAATTCTTGGATGGCACTGTCAATCATGGTCAGGTGTTCTGTATAACTGAATGTTCTCTCTTACTCACCAGGAGACTGAGATTTTAATAAAATATGTCAAAAGTCAGGGAATTGCCATTCAAGTGAGTTTGATGAGTCACCGTAATATCTAAACAACCAAGCAGCTAGGTCTGAAGAGAAGCAGAAATCACAGATCCTTCTGGATGCAAAATCTGACCTCTAGAAGAGTCTACTGAAGGGCGATGTTGGTCAGCAGGACTAACAGATTGTCAAAATCACATTGCAGCATGATGTTAGAAAAATTGTACCCTTTGTTAAAGAAATGAACATTAGGATTTTCCCCTCACATCATATAAAATGCAAGAGGCTATTAAGACCTGGACTCAATAGGGATCAGATCTTCCCTGTCTTCATTTATCAGAATGCCATTTCTCAGAATCTTCTTCAAGCTCTTGCTTCAAAAGGTAACCAATCTGAGCTTTTTATTTTAAGCTTTAGCAAAATGTGATAAGGTTAGGAAGGCAGACTGTACACATGTCAAATTGACATATCCCCACAATTTGCAGAACCTACATGTACCACTGTTTACAAAATCTCCAAGTTAATTAAGTGCACTTTAGGAAGTTGTCCTCATGAATCAGCTAGCATTAGCATAATTACCAACATCTCATGCTGTGAGGAGGCTAAAAAAGCCAGGCTAATGTAGGAAGTAATAATACATATAGAATTTCATTCTAATAAATGCCATTAGTGTATAACATCAAGTTCTGTATAATAAGACTATTTCCAAGTCGCAGAAGATGGTCATTGCACCGGTACTTTGCTGAGACTGTTTTAATAAATTATATTACTGAAAAAGCCTACAACATAGATGCATTCAGCAAACCATGTACAAATCAATCACTATAATGACATACATCATTTGCTAAAGTCACTATATTGGAATGTAGTGTTTGAGTATCATAAAACATGGCAAATTTTACAAAAGGTTAGTTGGTGTTTTCCAAGAATTGAGGGAATATGGAGAAACTGTTGTATAGCCCTTACTTGAAAAAATGAAATTTGTGGGTAGAAAGCGTAATTAGAAGAGCCAGAAAGGAAAACTGAAATAGGGCCTCAAAAGGTCTGATAATAGGAAAAACAAAGGAAAGAAAAATCCAAAACTTGTGAATGGTATGCTCCCCCCTTACACCTATAATTTTATTCAGAAGAAATTAAAAATATAACACCATTGCCATTTATGATCTTCTCCTGTTACTTATTTTCCTTCCCAAACTATCCTATTTGAGACAATATAATCTTAATTATTCCAATCCCTCAGCCTAAATTTTAAAAATAATCAGTAACTCTTTCATTGCCTACAGTCACTAAATCCTTTTTCTTTCCTAACTCTAATTGTCCTCTCCTTTCCAAGTCCAATGCCAACACTGGAAGAAAAAAAAGAAGAAGATGAATCTCACTGCCATTGAGTCTATTCTGACCCATAGTGACCCTGCTTTGGGTTTCTGAGGCAGTAAGCTCCATCCTCCTCCCACAAAGTGGCTGGTGGGTTTGAACTGCCAACCTTCTGGTTAACAGTCAAATGCCCTAAGCACTGCACCACCCAGAGCTCCTTTACCAACACATTAGTTCATATTTTCTGTTCAATGCAAATAAACATTTCATTTTCACCTACAGACTGCTCTAATCACTGGTCGACCCTGTTAGTCTTATTTCCATGGAAAACCACATCTTTCCAAAATACTACTTTTGATCATGTCACTTCTCTGCTCAGGTACCTAGTAGTCCCTTCTACCAATTTTAAGCCTTATTTATCCAAATTAGCACTACCCCTGACCATATTCTCCACTCAAGATGGTCTCCTCGTTTCTTCTTGAACCCCCACCTGCCTTTCTTCCTCTGGCCTTTGTCTGCACGGCCTGTTACACTTTGGATGTTTCTCTCTCCTCCATCAGTTACCTCTTTTCTATACTTCTGAATCTGGTCATACTTTCTCTCAACTGCCTCTGAAAACATCAACCCATGACAGCTCTACTCTTTAGGGTTTATCTTTACAGGAGGTACAGAGTCAATACTCCACTGGTCTCTAATTTCAGCTTAATTGTAAATTATAAAAGGGCAAACATTAGCTCTTCTGTTGTATTTGTATAAAGACAGAAAGCCCAGATTTTTACAAGGGGAGAGAATATGAATAGGTAATTCACAGAAGAAAAACAAATAGGAAATTGACATAGAAAAGATGCTTGACTTCACTTGGGCTTACAAAATACAAATCAGAACAACAGTGGAATACCACTTTATACCTGTCAAACTGGAAAATATTTGAAAGAAGATAATAATACCAAGTGCTGGCAAGTATGTCAACTGGAGGCACCACTCTGACAGTACTTAGCAAAATGAAGTACCTGTATAACTTTATAGTAGGAGCTCTGGTAGCATAGTGCCTAAGGCACTTGACTGCTAACCAGAAGGCTGGCGGTTCAAACCCACCAGCCACTCCTCAGAAGGAAGGTTAGTCAATCTATTTCCATAGTGATACTGCCTCGGAAACCCAAGGAGGGGTTGCTATGAGTTGGGTCCAACTTGATGGCACATAACAACAACATACCTTTATAGTAATCCCTGGGTGGTATGACTGGTTAACACACTCAGCTGCTAGCTGAAAGTTGGAGGTTCAAGTCCACCCAGAGATGCCTTGGAAGAAAGGCCTAGAGATCTACTGCCAAAAATTTAGGCATTGAAAACACTACAGATAAAATTCTGCTTTCACATACAGAGGGTTGCCGTGAACCAGGACTGACTGGACCACAACTTTATAACCCAGCAGTCCCACTTCAGAGTATATATTCCACAGAAATTCTCAAGCAGACCCAGAAGACAAAACACATGAGGATCCACAACATGGTTTGTAATACAAAGGAACTGGAGGCAACTCTAATGTCTCCCACTAGAAGAATGCTGTTGTTGCTAGGTGCCATCAAGTTGGTTCTGACTCATAGCCACCCTATGTCCAACAGAATGAAACACTGCCCGGTCCTGCACCATCTCACAATTGTTGCTGTGCTTGAGCCCAGTGTTGCAGCCCCTCTGTCAACCCACCTTATTGAGGTCCTCCTTTTTTTCACTGACTCTCTACCAAGCATGATATCCTTCTCCAGGAACTGGTACCTTCTGATACCTCGGCCAAAGTATGAAAGACTAAGTCTGGCCATCCTCACATCTGGGGAACATTCCAGCCATACTTCTTTCAAGATATATTTGTTCATTCTTCTGGCAGCCCATGGTATATTCATAATAATACTTAATTTTGTCTTTTCCAGCCACTCTTTGAAATCTTTTGTTCAGCTCTTTTACACCATCATCTTCCACTTGCTTTAACTCCATTCAAGAGCAAATTTCGGAGTCTTTGCTGATATCCATTTTGTTCTTCTCTTTCTTTCCTGTCTTTTTAATGACCTTTGCTTTCTTCATTTCCTTATGTCATCACACAACTTGTCTGGTCTTCAGTTACTGGTGTTCAATGCGCTAAATCTATTCCTGAGATGGTCTCTAAATTAAGATGGGATGTACTCAAGGTCATATTTTGGCTCTTATGGACTTGTTTTTTCTTCAGCTTCAAGTTGAATTTGGGTATAAGCAACTGATGATCTGTTCCACAGTCATCGCCTGGCTTGTTCTGAATGATGATATTGAACTTCTATCTTTTCTGACAGATATAGACAATTTGATTCCTGCTATATTCCATCTGATGTGATCCACATATATAGTCCCTGTTTATGTTGTTGAAAAAAGGTATCTTCAATGAATAAGACATTTGTTGTTGTTATGTGCCATAGAGTTGAACCCAACTCATAGCTACCCCTGCTTAAGCTTCTGAGGCAGTATCACTATGGAAGTAGATTGGCCAACCTTCCTTCTGAGGAGTGGGTGGTAGGTTTGAACCACCAGCCTTCTGGTTAGCAGTCAAGTGCCTTAGGCACTATGCTACCAGAGATCCTTAGTCTTGCAAAATTCTATTATGCAATCTCTGGTATTATTTCTATCACCAAGACCATATTTTCCAACTAACCATCCTTCTTTGTTTCCCACTTTCATATTTGAATCACTAGTAATTATCAATCCACGTTGATTGCATGTGTCACCAATTTCAGACTGGATAAATTGATCAAAAATTTGTGATTGGTGTAAATTTGAACAGTAGTAGTATTAACTGGTCCTCTTTGTATGTGTATGGATATTATCCTATCACGGACAGCACTGTACTGAAGGATAGATTTGAAAGGTTCTTTTTGACAATGAATGTGACACCATTGCTCTTTAATCTGTCATTCCTGTCATATGGTCTGTCATAGTAGACCATATGATTGATCAAAATGACAATTACCTATTTCATCTTACTGATGCCTAGGAAGGAACTCTGGTAGCATAGTGGCTCAGGCACTTGACTGCTAACCAGAAGGTTGGCGGTTCAAACCCACCAGCCACTCCTCGGAAGGAAGATGGGGCAATCTACTTCCGTAGTGATACTGCCTAGGAAACCCAAGGAGTGGTTGCTATGAGTCAGGGCCGACTCGACGGCACACAACAACAACAACAACAATGCCTAGGATATAGATCTTTATTTGTTCCATTTTATATTTGACAACTTCCAATTTTCCTAGATTTTCCTAGATTCATGTTGTTGTTCTTGTTGTTAGATGCCATCAAGTTGGTTCTGACTCATAGTGAGCCTATGTACAACAGAACGAAACACACTTGGTCCAGTGCCATCCTCGTAATTCTTACTATGCTTCAGCCCATCATTGCAGCCACTGTCTCAACCCATCTTGTTGAGGATTTTCCCCCTTTTTGCTGACACTCCACTTTACAGGCGTGACAATCTTCTCCCTTCTGACAACATGACCAAAGTAGGTAAGAGGAAGCCTGGCTTAGCATTCTCTGATTATTAATAAACATTTGCAGCTGTTTCTTCTCATTTTGAATCATGCCACATGAGGAAATGAAGGTCCCAAAAGTTTTCCTCCCATTCATGTCATTAACTTAATTCTACTTTGAGGAGGCAGCTCTTGCTCAGCTGTATTTTGAGTGCCTTCCAACCTGAGGGGCTCATCTTCTGGCACTGTATCAGATAATGTTCCACTGCTATTTATAAGGGTTTCAGTGGCCAGTTTTTCAGAAGCGGACCACCACATCCTTCTTCCTAGTTTGTTTTAATCTGGAAGCTCTGCTGAAACCTGTCTACCATAAGTGACCCTGCTAGTATTTGAAATACAGTGGCACAGCAAGACACAAGCCACCATAGTACAACAAACTGACAGACAAGTTGTTGTTGTTGTTGTTATGTGCTGTCCAGTCAGACCTGACTCATAGCAACGCCTCCTTGGGTTTCTGAGGCAGTATCACTACGGAAGTAGATTGCCCAACCTTCCTTCCAAGGAGTGGCTGGTGGGTTTGAACCACCAGACTTCTAGTTAGCAGTCAAGTGCCTTAGGCACTATGCTACCAGAGCTCCTGATAGACAAGTGGTGGACTAAAGAATGCACAACAAAATTTGGTATGTGGGGGTATGGATGTGTTTGTAAGGCAAAAATCTAGCATCTAGAAGTAATGAATTAGATTTGCACACAATAACTTGGATAGATTCTATTAAAAGAATGGTGTGGATTTTACACTGTATTAAATAATGAGCTGTTTAATTCAGTGAAACCGGTGAAAGCTAGACTCTGTAAGGCAGTAACCTGTCAGAGAGGGAAAACAGAAATTATTTTCACAAATAGAGTGATAGAAAAGTGGTAAGATTTCACCCTGTCAAAGGCAGGAAATTTGCAATACCCAGAAAAACAAGGCAGTGCCATCAAGTTCTGGCTCTCACAGGTTTCACTGTACGACCATGCATGGAGCCCTGCTGGTGCAACAGTTAAGCACTCATATACCCACCAAAGGTTGGCAGGTGGAACCCATCCAGTGGTAACCCACTCTCATAAAGATTACAGCCTAGAACACCCTACAGAGCAGGTTTCTGTTACTTGAGGTCATTATGTTGAAATCGACTTGATGCCACTTCACAACAACAACATATTTTTATAAAGCCCATCTGATAAAGACCATGGGTGGAGGGGGGAGCAAATCTGTAGTTCAACAAAGTCAGGTTTATTAACTTGCTGCAACAAGGGGGACCACTCACCAGAGTAAACATGGGTGTTGCATCAAACACAGGAAAAGACAGGGTTCTCTTAGGATAGCAGGGTTAGGTAGAATTTAAATGAAGCAATGTTCTAATAGGCTCAAATAAAAGCAGGACTGTATGTAAAGGGCCTGAGATAAAAATCAGACTCAGCATCCTGTTACCTCGGAAACTAAAGGAAGATCAACATGGAATGGGTGTTCAGAAACTCCTCGTTTGAACCTGTGCATCTGGCTGCTTCTCTGTGTCAGAATAAGTCAGATTCTTTAGGCAAAAGTGGAGTGTTTCAGTCTTACTGGTAAGATTTTAGCAAAGTTTCTGACAATCTATGATTTTAGGAACAAAGTTTCTCAGCACTATGTCCCTTTGTTCATTAACAAAAGCAGTTTTCACAGACTCCCAATTTAAAGCATCCACAAAACACTGTATGTTTTCATAAATATACACTTATCCAAGGAACTATTTGGAGCTGTGGTGGCATAGTGCCTAAGGCATTTGACTGCTAACCAGAAGGTTGGTAGTTCAAGGCCACTAGCCACTCCACGACAGGGAGACTGGGCAATCTACTTCTGTAAGATTTACCACCTTGGAAACCCAAAAGGGGGTCGCTATGAGTTAGAATTGACTTGATGGCAGTGAGCTTTTAAGGAACTATTTTAATGCATTAGAGAGTGACTGGGGGGAGAGGGAAGTGGTAATATGGACAGAAGATGACACGAGAATAAAATAAACAAAGGGTATCAACCAATGATGAGAGCATGCCGAGGTCTCAGAAGTAGGATTGACTGATTCTATGCTCTTGCATTCTAGGTGCTGTTTCTAGTAATAAGCTAATAGAGAAGTGGAACACCATCAACACCAGAATCTTTCCATTACTCTTGTTTACTTCTGAACCAAGAGAAAGCCCCTGTAGACAGAGCTGCTACATCATCTGCTGACGAGGGCCTGACTAGCTGATGAGGTCTCCACCTCACCACTGCAAAGACCACTGAGATGCTTAGTTTCACAAAATATGAGGGGGAAAATGCTGTTACTGGAGAAGTGGGAAGGAGGGACAGTGAAAAGGGGGTTGGGTACATTGTGGGGATTCAGGCAGAAGTGAAGAGAGAAGTCAATAGAGGTGTGAAACAACAGCAACTATGCAGGAGCTCTGGTAGAATAGTGCCTGAGGCACTTGACTGCTAACCAGAAGGCTAGCGGTTCAAACCCACCAGCCACTCCTCGGAAGGAAGGCTGGGCAATCTACTTCTGTAGTGATACTGCCTTGGAAACCCAAGGAGGGGTCGCTAAGAGTTTGGGCCATAACAAGAACACAAGATGCATGAAAATGTTGAGTTCCAGCCTTAAATGTTATAAACTCCTTATTAAGTGCATCATGAACAGGGAGTCTCAGCAACTTAATTACAGGGAAGAACAGTTGTTGCAATCTGGATTGCCAATTCCATGAATGTCAAATGCACTTCTCTCAAACAAATCTTAATAAATTCATTCTTCTTCATAAAACCCCTGGGTTTTATGTAATCTCCAACAGACCCCAGGCTCGGAACTCTTAATTTGGTAATATTAATTCTTAAGAGTTCTTAAAGGAGAATATACTAACAGTGTGTACTCAATAAAAATTAGCTCAATGAATGGACTCTCCAAATTGAATGTGTGATTCTCTCTGTCCAGTGGTGGGACCAGCCCCACCCTGAGTCTACCTTTAGCACTCTGCTAAGCCTCAGTCTTGCTGCTGAGATTTTTGCTGAAATAACCTGACTATACTATGTGTAGACCCATCCACATCTTACTCAACTACATTCTGTTCAAATCCTCAGCTGAGGATTTATAAATTCCCCAAAAGTGTTTACTCAGGTTTTCTCTTCTTTACCCAATCCCCTCAAGGTGGAAGAGATTCTTTATCTTTCCATTTTCTATGCTCAACTTCAAGTAACTATATCTCATTGCTGTTGTCAAAGTCTTCAAAATGCTTTTGGTGCAAAATACCCAACCAATTTCATCCTGTTTTCCAAAGTGCATACTGTCTACTGCTAGTCCTTGTTTTCTCTTGCCATAATTAGGTTAGCAATAGTATATTAGTGGTGGTTAGCAGGGTCACTTCCCCACCTATTTCCTTGCCTAAACAGTGTGTTCTGCAGGGAGTATAAATTAATCCCAGTATTAGCTTAAGCCAAACAGCATTAGAAAAGTAAATTAGCTACCCTACAAAAACTCACACATTAGTTAATATTCTCTCAACACACTGACCACAATAAAAGTTCAAAAGTTGAATTCCAGAACAAAAAATAAATTATTTTTCAATTATATGTACCTCACCACATGGCTGACCCATTACTATGAACAATTAAGAATCAACTATTTTAAGACAAGATTATTTTTCTTAGCAATAGGAGAGTGGACAGGAAAAATCTCACACACACACACACACACACACACACACAGTTAAAGCAAAATGACCCCTCCTTGCTAAGGTTCCAGATAAGCTGAAAATAATAATAAACCCACTGCTATGTTGTTGACTCTGACTCATAGCAACCCCCATTGTATTTCCAAGGCTTTACGGAAATAGACCACTTCATGTTCCTCCCATGGAGCAGGTTGGGTTTGAACCACTGACCTTTTCTGGTTAGCAGCCAAATGTCTTAACCACGGTGCCACCAGAGCTCCTGAAAATAATAGCTAACACCTATTTACCATGTGCTGATACTGGAATCCCTGGGTGACACAAACGATTAAGCTCTTGGCTACTAATCAAAAGGTTGGTGATTCAAAGCCACTCAGAGACACCTTGGAAGAAAGTCCTGACAACCTGCTTCCAAAAGATCACAGCCTCTGAAAACTTCATGAAGCACAGTTCTACTGACACACACAGGGTCACCTTGGTTACAACCAACTCAACATCTACTGGTCGGTTTGTAGGTAGGTTATGTGTCAATTCTGTTCTAAATACTGTATGTCCATTAACTTATTTAATCTTCGTAACAATCCTGTTGCTGTTAGATTGTGTTGATACTGATAACAATCCTATAAGGTAATTATTATTTCTATCACCTCCATTTCCCAAACTAAAGTATGACCATCATTAACTTGCCTGACACCCCTGTGAGTGTAAAGATTTCCCAACTTCAGATATTTGAAAGAATATCTCACCACACTCCAAAGAGCATACTCATATAGAACTCTGATCCAAAGGCAAAGAATAGAATGTACCAAGAGAAAGAGAGCTCAGGCAAGTAGTGGGGGTCCTACAAATCCTCCATGAGCAAGCTCCCCCAAGTCTCAATTCACACAAAGGTCTAACCATACTCTGTCTCAGGACTGAACCACCAAAATCTGTGCAAGGAGTCTTGGCTTCAAGAGACTGCAAAGCAGAAACTCCTAATGGTGGTTATATAGCCCTCTGGCCATAGAGTCAGGCTGACTAAATAGCAGTTGTTGCTGTGTTAGTGGCTGTCAGTCAGCCCGATTCATGGTGACCCCATGTGTTACAGAGTAGAACTCCTTCATAGGGTTTTCTTGACTGTGATCTTTATGGAATTCCACTTGAAAATCATCTCAGAAGAAACCAAGACTGGAAATTGTCAGTGAAGTTTCACACTAAACACTACATTGTCGTGAGTCCCACTGGCCTTATTTTAGCCCAGAGTCAAAAACCAGACATCCAGAGGTTCCCAGAGACAAAGACTGAGCATTTCCAGTCCAGTGGTAAATCATCCTCCACAGCAAATAAACAGTGAAGCCACGATTAAAACCTAGGCCCTTTGGCTCCAGAACCTGTGGCTCAACCACCACACTAGATGTCTTCTCAACAAACTTGCACATCACAGGACTTTATTTCTTCCTCTACTACTCTAACTCACTTACCTCTTTTCTGTGGACCCCTATAGCACATGCTCATTACTTGTTTGACTAAAAAACAAGTGGTTTATTGACTAATAATGACTTATTGATGATACATAGATATAAGAAAGTTCTTCCCCAATCCATCTCTGATCTCAATATGAATTGCCAGAGTTATGGTCCAGAATGGGCTAGTTAAATAAGCTGCATCCTCAAAAGATCTCCAGAAAAGGAAGAAGAAACCAAAGAGCTACTCAGCAGAGCAAAACTTTAAATATTAAATGGTTAAGGAAGTCTCTTTACAGAAGTGAAGTTTTCCCTGTGGGCCAAAGTGCTTATTTCAACAAGCAATTTCCTCTGACTCACTGAAGCCATTCCCAAATGTTATTTGTCAAAATTGATTACAAAAATTATCTCTTATATTACTTTAGTCTGAGGCCCTCAAAACTCAAATATAAAGCTGTTCTCTAGACTAAAAAAAGAAAGTTGGTTAGCAAGGATGGAAGGGGAGAGGAAGGAAAATTGCTAGATAGGTAAGAGACACATATTGATTTGGGTGAAGGGAAAGGCAATATACCAAAAGTGAGTGACCAGCACAATGACAATAAGGAAAAGGAAGACACAGAGAGGTGCACAAGAGGTGCAGACAGCAAAGGTAAACACTTTTACATGCACAATACTGCATTGTCAGTCATAACAAACACTAATCTATAGGTAGATACATAGGCAGACAGGCTTAACTATCAGGTAAAAACTCTAACTCACTGTCATGGAGTCAGATCCGACTCACAGCGACCCCTCCTTGGGTTTCTGAGGCGGTATCACTATGCAAGTAGATTGCCCAATCTTTCTTCCAAGGAGTGGGTGGTGGGTTTGTACCACCAGCCATCTGGTAAGCAGTTAAATGCCTTAGGCACTACACCACCAGAGCTCCTGAATGACCAGGTATGTCTAGGCAAAAGGAAATATACCCATGACCATATATAAGTTTGGCAGACGGTATTTCTCTTTAGGTATTTGTATGTGGTATAAGAATGTCCATATATAGAGTAGAACTAACTGGAGACAAAAAGTTATGATAACTTCTTGGCCACAGCCAAATACCTTGAGGAAATGAATTGCTGGGCCAGTGGGCTCAGGACCATGGTCGCAGGGGACATCAAATTCAATTGGTGGAACATACTACACAAAAACATTGTTCTACATTCTACTTTGGTGAGTAGCAACTGGGGTCTAAAAAGTTTGCAAGCAGCCACCTAAGATGCAACAATTGGTCTCTCCTCATCTAGAGCAAAGAAGAATGAAGAAAATCAAAGAATCATGGAAACAAATAGCTCAAGGGACTAATGGACCATGGGAACCTCAGCCTACATGACCCTGAGATAAGAACAAGATGGTGCCCGGCTACCACTGTCAACTACTTGGAAAAAGATCAAAATTGGAGATCCTAAAGTAGGAGAAAAATGTGGAACAAAACTTAAAATCATTAAAAAAAGACCAGGTTTACTTGTCTGACAGAGACTGGTGAACCCCTTGAGACTACGGCCTTAGTCACCCTTCAGGCCTGGAATACAACTCACTCCCATGGCTTAACTTCCAGCAAAACAACAGACAGGCTTCTGGGGTGAACAATTACCACATAATGTAATTATATTACCACATAGGTTCACTACTTAGAACAGTCAATCAACCACAGGAGATCGGGACAGCATTTGCACAATAAGATAGTTCAGAGGGCAGGACTGCAATAGGAAAGGACACAGAGAAAAGGTAACAACAAGGAGGAAGTAAGAAGAGAGCTGTTGCATTGTTGGGATGGCAGTCATTGACATGAAGCAAAATGTGTATGAACTATTGTATGAAAAATGAATTTGCTTTGTACACTTTTAGCTAAATCACAATTAAAAAAAAAAAATAGCCCAGCCCTGCTTTACATTGTCATAGCTTTTGCTAGCTAAACCCAGGCTTCAAATCACAACTATTTACTTAGCTCATGACTCTATGGGTTGCCAATTTGAACTTGGTTCAGCTGGTGGTTCTGGATTCAGCTGCACTAAGTCATGTATCTGTAGTCAGCTACTGAATTGGCTGGGGGCTGGCTGATCTAGGACAGCCTCAGATAGAGCTTCCAACAAGCTATTCCAGCTGGGAGGCTGTACAGGGTCCCAAGAAAGAAAAAAGGAGAGAGAGAGTAGAAATGAGCAAGGGTCTTGGGATAGAGGCTCAGAACTGACATATCATTACTTCTATCCCGTTCTAACAGCCAAAGTCAGTCACAAGACAAGTCCAGATTCAAGAGGTAGAGAAACAAAATCCACCTCTTGATGGAAGGACTGCAAAGTCACATACAAAGGTGAAGGATTGTAGCCACTTACATAATCGACCATGAAGACAGACTTGCCAGGTAAAATGCAGGACCCCCAATTAATAATTTTTTCAGTATTACAATATTCAATGAAATATTTAGAACAGGCCTATACTAAAAAGAAACTATTGCTTATCTGAAATTTTGATTTAGCTGGGTGTCCTGTATTTGGATTTGTTAAATCTAGCAACCCCACATACAGGCCATTTCAGAAATAAACAGAAGCTTTCTTGGTGTCAAAGTGAGAGAAAACTCTGAACTAGAAATCACTTTAAAATATACAACTACACCAAATGTTGTATTAGAATGGATCATAAGTTCTAAGTACACCCAAGAGAAAGGACTTACTTGGCCTCCTCTCTGTATTCTAGGAACCATCTTTGGTTTAATATTTAAAGAAAAAAAAAAAAACCCTCAGTTCTGTCGAGTTGCATCCAACTCATAGTGACCCCTCCTTGGGTTTCCAAGGCAGTATCACTATGGAAGTAGATCACCCAATCTTCCTTCCGAGGAGTGACTGAGGGGTTTGAACCACCAGCCTTCTGGTTAGCAGTCAAATGCCTTAGGCACTAGCTACCAGAACTCCTCTGGTTTAATATGTTGTTGTTGTTGTTATGTGCCATCAGGTGGGACCCGACTCAAAGCAACCCCTCCTTGGGTTTCTGAGGTGGTATCACTACGGAAGTAGATTGCCCAACCTTCCTTCCAAGGAGTGGCTAGTGGGTTTGAACCGCCAGCCTTCCAGTTAGCAGTCAAGTGCCTTAGGCACTATGCTACCAGAGCTCCCTTGGTTTAATATAGGTGTTTAATAATTCTAAAGGTGTATGTTCTGGTTACCTAGTGCCACTCTGACAAGAATACACCACAAATGGGATGGCCTTAACAAATAGTTTATTCTCTTACAGTTTGGAGGCTTTAAGTACAAGTTGAAAGTGCCAGGCTCTAGGGCCTGGGTGAAAGCCCCTCAGTCGTGGGCTTCAGCTCTGCCTCCAGCTCCCAGCCCACTGAAGCTAGAGGCTTTTCTTCACTCAGACAGCTGCTGGCTGCTGAGGCTGCCAAGCCCAAGGTTGACAAGTAAAAAGGCACAGTCCCAATGTTACCAAACCACATGGCAGGCCATTAATTCAAGTCCATTTTAAGTTCCCAGGTCGGCAGAGCACAGCAGGCTGCTGACAAAAGACACGGCTACATGCAGGGTCCAAGCGTGCCATAAGCTAGCTACGATCCCCAAGGGTTCTCCTTATATACAGGAAGCAGACCACATCCCAAAGGCAGCTACTCAGCTGCTTGTGGTAGATTCCACCATGGAGTTGATTGCCAGTCTCATTATGGGGAATAACTACCACCACCTGCCCAGCCACTCAAGAAGGATCAGCCAAGTTAACACACAAATTTAACCACCACAATTCCATCCCTTGTCAACTTGGCACCTGTACACATCTTCATTGGGTGGCATCTGTACAGCTCTCTCTCACTAGGTGGCTCCAGTCTCTTAGTTCCTCTAAGTGATGACCTCACTCCCTTGGCCTGGCGGGCCCCGTTCCTCTCCCTCTTGGGCATGGCAGCCCTGCCCCCTCACTCTTGGGCTTTAGCTCTGCCTCTTGCTCCCGGCCCACTGAAGCTAGAGGCATCTCTGCACTTAGGCAGCTAGTGGCTGCTGAGGCTAACAAGCCCAAGGTTGACAAATAAAATGGCACAGTCCCGATGTTACCAAATCACAAGGCAGGCCATTAATTCAAGTCCACTGTAAGTCCCAAAGTTGGCAGAGCATGGCAGGCTGCTGAACAATAAATGACACAGCTACATGCAGGGTCCAAGTGTGCCATGTGCTAGAGACCATTCCCAAAGCTGCTTCTTATATACGGGAAGCAGATCACATACTCAAAGCAGCTACTCAGCTGCTTGTGGGAGATCCCACCATGGAGCTGATTGCCACTCTCACCATAGGGAATAACTACCACTAGCTGCCCAACCACTCAACCAGGCCCAGCCAAGCTGACACACAAACATAACCATCACAGTATACGTAACAGTCTGTTGCATTTCAGTTATACATCAGATGAGAAAGTACTAACAGAACACCAGCAACAGAAGAGTGTACTTTCTGTAATTTGGATCTCTTCTGTATCTATAATAATTTTTTCACTTTCCTATGAGGAATTTTTAAAATCTTTATTAGATATTAATCAGTATGCTTTTCTACAATTTATTATATCTAATCAGACCAAAGATACTTGAAATTCATGTTGTAAGTACCATACCCATAGCTATAGTAAAATTTGATGCTTTCCTCTGTGAGCTTTTATCATTGGCCACATTTTTCCTACTATAACTTTTGTGAGTAGAAGTGATGGTTCAAAAGTCAAGTAAATGTGCATCATTAAGCAATACAACCTGACATTTCTAGACCATAACTCCCTTGGATGAGGAAAGGGAGTGATATCTGAAAGGTCACAGCCCCTCTCATTGTCCCTCTGCACCTCTAGTCATCTCTGCCTACTGCACACAATGACTCTGCTACCAATTTACAAGAATCCTCTCTGCTTGGAAATGTAACTAATACAGGAACATACATACACGGTGCATGTTAAGGGTTATTAACCAAGCTCGTGATGAGGAATCTAGCTTTAAATATCAAGCTCTGTTGCTTATACCAGAATCTTAGCCTTGAAAGGGAATTTAGAGCTTCCAGCTCCAAACCCAGATATTACAAAACACAAAACAGGATGCTGTGCACAGGATCACACCAGCATATGATATAACCCAAAGTCAAAGAAACCATGCTGCTTTTCAAATATGAAGATCATGGACTGGCTTAATAAAAGTAGCATCCACCAAAAGAAAGAACACTTTTTTCAAATAAACAAGAACAGGAATCCTAAGATTTTATGGGGAATTAGGGCAAATATAGCCAAGCCTGGTGAGAAGTCAAAGGGTGATGGTCTTTACTTGTACATTGCCAGACTTAAGCCAGCCTCTGAGTCATTAAGGAACTGATGAGATAATGGGCCAAACAGATGATCTGATATGGAGGCATGATTGTGAATCTGGAAAATACGCATAAAGCACAACCAAAGTGAATAACTGGAAATTCTTGGTCTGACTTTACAGCTTTATGCTCTTAAAATTTCAATTCTGAATTCTGATTCCTTTTCCATATTAGATTATAAGCTTTCTGAGGTTAGTGAGAATTTCATAATTTTTAAATTCCTCCAGTGATTGCAAGTATTAAGCCTAGTGACTAGGCTAGTGGGTATACCAAATTTTTAGAGAATAACTTAAAAAAAAAAAACAAACCCAAATATGTGAGAAATACTGCATCTATCCAGGGACCTGTCATTCCAATATGTGTGTAATATACCTGATCACATAAGAATTTCAGTCAATTTGATTATTTTCTCTTCAAATACATTTTGAAAATGACACTTGAATGAAAGATGACAAACTAAGAAAAAGGACTATTTTCATATAAAACAATATTAAATCAGTATGGGATGAGATGGAGTGTTGAAACTGTAAGAATTTTATAAAATGACAATTAGAAATTACAAATGACTTTATTCAAAATTGTAGAAAAGTACCAATTACCCTAATTTGATGGAATCTTTTATATACCAGCATCTACTGGTGAACCTGATCAATAATGAGTAATAAGAAAACATTTAAAGGGAATAATTCTGATAAAACCAGAATATAAAATTATAATGATCAAATGAAGTCAACAAAACGCTCATGACCAGTTTTGCCTGAGTGTTCTACTCAGGATCTTGGTTAACAAGGATGGTAAGGACGTGGCCCAGAGAGTGGGGACCCAGACCCTGCCTCTGCTTCCAACAGAGAAACCCACTTGTATTTGTTTTAAATTATATAATGAGAATGTGTGTATACCTTCTTTTTTTAAAAAAAAAAAAGCTTCCAGATGAATGGAGAAACAAAATGTGGTACATACATTCAATGGACTATTACTCCGCCATAAAGAGAAATGAAGTCTTGAATACTATGACATAAATGAACCTTGAAAACATTACACTAAGCAAAATAAATCAGTCACAAAGAACAAATACTGCATGACCTCACATATACAACATAAGCAACTATATAGAAACCAAAGACTGTTAGTGGTTACCAGGCATGGGAGGGAGGGGGAAAGGGAAAGTTTTTGCTTTGGAGACAAAAAGTTTATGTTAATGGTGGTAAATTAATTTGGAAAAGGATAGCAGGAATGGTTGTACAACAAGAAGAATATAATCAATGCCACTGAATTACACATATAGAAATTGCTGAATTGGTCAATGTATTGTTGTAGTTGTATTTTTTCACCACAATTGAAAAAAAAAAAAAGGCTTCCTGTGTTTAAAAAAGAAAAATTCTGAAAAACAGAGTTACATATCTATTCTTTTTCCAAGCACATAAAAAGAATTGAAATTAGGACATCTTAGACAATGAGACTCCAAACTCTTGAGAGAATGATCAGTTTTCTTCTTTCCAAATTGCTGTCTAAATGACTTGTCAAATAGCAAGACATCCTACAAAGTTCAGTAACAAACTACGAGTTAGGGACCTTCAGGTTAACAGCAAGTATCCAGGAGCCAGCTAGCCACACGGGAAGAGTTAATGGCTCACTGGAGGGTAGGCAACCATAACAGCAAGTAGGTCCTCCTCAGCCTGATCTTGGCAAAGAGCTATCTCTGAGAAGTCAAAGCTGAGAGCTTACTTTCCTCAGACAATGCAGAGCTTAAGAGGAGTGGGCTAGGGTGTAGATTTCTCAATATAACTGAAAGGCATGTCAGCACAGTGCTGTGCGCATAAATTTAAGGATATGTAATAAACACATTAAACACAGTTTAATGTTGAACTGTTAGAGATGATTGGCCAACATATAGATATACATAGCACTTGGCACACAGGTCTTCAATAAATGTTACTGGATCTGTTCTGAAAATGTAATGGTCTCTAGGTAAAATTCAGGAAAAAAATTCTACTCTTAAAAAAGCATATGAAAGCCCCCTCTATCCCAATGTAGCAATTGCAAATCTTTTTTGTGTTTTAAGTTATCACAGTTATTTTATGCTTAACACAACACATTATAGGCTTAGGAGATAACACATTATTAAAATGTAAAATGTGGTTTTGATTAACAGATAACCGGTATCATGAGTTCAAAAATCATACTAAAAACACTATTTTAAAAAAGCAGAAAATGTCTAAATGATTCTGTATGCAGAATATATGGGACCCTAGCAAGGAAAGTATAAAAATTGTCTCTTTTTATAAGGAAAGTCGTATTAGAAGGAAATGAATTTCCCATCATATGTTTGGCCCTCACTATTTCCTGGACAAAGCAGTTCTAACCATTTTAACAAACCCTAATTAAAATAAACTAAAAATATAAAATCTCATCATCTTAGCATCTACAGAATCCTGAGTGTCGCATACAATCAATAAAAAGAAAAGCCAAATCTGACCATGTCTGCAGATTTTCACAATGAAAATAAAAGATCTAGAAAGCCAAATGAAAATGGCTTACTTAAATGAGGCCCTTTTGACTTATTGATTGTACATTTTACAAACTGACTTATGGATTCCATTCCCACAATCAGTACTTTGCATGAAGTTCTATGCCAAGTGCCTGTTGTTGTATAAACCAGGACGTTTCCAAACTGTAGCAAAATTCAGGAGCAAGCAAAGGTGTTTTTTACCACATGAAAAAGCACTGAATGCAGTTAGGACCACATTCAGCATCATCTCATTTAAGAAGCTCTCTTAATCAAGTATGCACTGCCTAGAGCAGAAAGAGTACAGCAACTGCAAATCACATCAGCCTAACAAGTATTCATTCTTTCTATTGGCAAACATTCAAGAACAGCATTTTCATCATATGAACGTAAAGGATGACAACAATGAAATTAACTTTCCCCACACTTTCTAATCCAAGGAGCCTCACGCAATTATTACAAATCACCAGCAATCACTGAATTGATTAGGCAACAATTAAGTTGGCACTTTCCCCGAAGTATAATAAGAATGCATTGAACAGATATAATCCATAGAGAACTAGGTTTACATCATAAATGCTGGGGTGAAAAGTAGGCAAAATGACAGATTCATGATTTGAGGTGAGAAAGGGATCCACTGCTCCAATTTGGCAGAAAAGAATCTGGCTGAGGTGGCCCCACAACTGTTACTTCGCAGCTGGTTTCTTCGGAGGGAGAAGCTTGTATGTGTTGAAGTAGCCCACCACCTGCTGGGGAATCTCTGCCAAGACACACTGAGCGAGGGCTTCTTTCGGAGCCTTGGGAGAAACAAAATCAAAGTGACTTTATTGGCAGCCATATTTTTACTGACCCTTTTGCCAAAAGACTAAGTCTATTTAACCAGTCAATAAAAGCCAGCAATTTCCAATTCCTAGGCTTGTAATTCTGCTTAGGAATAGTATATGAATGCTATAATTATCCCTGCTAACTTTATCAAATCCTTTTTTAGCATTTTAGTATTTGATGAATTTTTTTTTTAGTTTTTAAATTTTACATGTAGGTCTTTTATTCACCTGGTATTAATCCTTTGACTCTATGGCACATAACAACAACAACATCACAGTTAGTTGCAAAAACTACAGAGATGTCCCATGTACCCTTCACCCAGTTTCCTCAAAGGTAATATTTTATATAACTCTAGTACAACAGCAAACCAGGAAATTGACAATGGTTCAGTCCACAGATCAGGTTCAGATTTCACTAGTTTTATGTGTGCTTGTGTGTGTGTGTGTGTATGTATGTAATCTTATGCAATTTTATCCCATATGTAAATTCATAGGAGCCCTGATGGTGCAGTGGTTAAGCACTCAGTTGCTAACCAGAAGGTTGGTGTTTCAAATCCACCAGCCAATCCATGGGACAAAGATATGGCAGTTTACTTCCATAAACACTAGTCTTAGAAAGCCTTCAGGGCAGTTCTACTCATTCCTATCAGGTTGCAATGAGTCAGAATGAACTCAACTGCAATGGATTTGGTTTAGGGTTTTCTTGGATGTAACAACGTAATACTACCACCACAATCAAGATACAAAACTGTTCCATCGCTCTAATGCTTAATGCTTAAGTTATATCCAGTCTCCTTCTCCTCCCTACCCCCATCCTGGTCCTCTAAACTCTGGCAACCACTGATCCTGTTCTCTATCTCTATAATTCTGTCAGTTCAGGAATGTTATATAAACAGATTCATATAGTATGTGACCTTTTAATACCAGCTTTTTCACTCATCATAATTCCCATGAGATCCATCCAAGTTATTCTAGGTATCAATAGGTCATTCTTTTTCATTGTTGCATAGTATTTCCATAGTATAATGACTTGCCCAAACAAAGCTGTTACAAATCTTTCTTTACACTATGTGTTTTCATTTCTCTAATATAAATACCCAGGAGTGTGACTGCTGGGTCATGTGGTAAGTATGTTTAGTTTTTAAAGAAAATGCCAAACTGCTTACCAGACTGGCTATACCATTTTCCAGTCCCCCCAACAATGCATGAGTGATCTAGTTTCTCTTCATCCTCACCAGCATTTGGCCTTCTCATTATTTTGTTATGATTTTTTATTTTAACTGTTCTAATAGGTGTGTAAGGATACTTCATCATAGTTTTAACTGGCATTTCCTAATGGATAATGATGCTGAACATATTTGCTCTTCCAGAATATACGTTCTGTACATGTTCTCTTAGATTTGTACCTAAAATTTTTTTTTTTTTTTAACTGAGTGACTGTCAATGGTACTGTGTTTTAAATTCTGGTTTCCACACATTCAAACCTAGTATACAGAAGTAAGATTGATTTTTGTGAGCTCTGGTGGCATAGTATATAAGGCATTTGACTGCTAACCAGAAGGCTGGTGGTTCAAACCCACCAGCCACTCCTCAGAAGGACGACTGGGCAATCTACTTCCGTAATGATATCACCTCGGAAACCCAAGGAGGGGTTGCTATGAGTCGAATCCTACTCGACAGCAATGAGTTTGTTTTTTTTTTTTGACTTGACCTTGCTGTGACTTTAATGAACTTACTTATTAGTTCTAGGAAATTATGACTACTTTTAAAAATTAGATATAAGACTTCTGCCTCTATGAGGATGAACTAGATGGTCTTTTCCCTATACATCCCGGTAAGTACATCTGAAAACCTTTCATATTATATATAAAACAAAATATAAGAGGACTCTGAAAGGTGAAGAGGAGGGGGCAGACTAGCTAAAGATCTTAGGACCCGAAGGAACAACACAGTGATGAGTTCTCTGGATTTTCATTTTGCCTTATATATACCTGGGTATTAGAGAACCTGGCAGTATGAGAACACCCATGGACACACATTTTTAAAAAAATTAAGAAAAAACAAACATCAGCTCCCTCTAGCCAAAGAACTAGAAAAGGGATGACTTTTCAAGAAAGAAATTAAAAAAAAATTTTTTTAAAAGGGCAACATGGGATATCCTTGTGTGATGGAAATGTTCTGTATCTTGACTATACCAGTACCATTATTCTGGCTACAATACTGCACTGGAGTTTTCGCTGGGAGAAAGTGAGTGAAACAATCTCCTGAGAGTTTTTCATCCATTCTTCTTTCAGTTTGATAAATTCAACATAAACCTGTACAAAGTTTGTTTTTTTTTTCCTTTGTTATAAAAAGATAAAATATATCTTAAGGCATTCACAATAGTACAGTTTTATTGTTGGTGTTTTTTTATTTTTTTTTTTTTAGTAGGAGACTATTTTGTTTTTGCAGTGTTTTTTAAGCTTTACTGTGGTAAAATACATATAACATTTATTTGCCTTTTAACCATTAACCATTAACAATTCAGTGACATTAATTACATTCACCGTGTTGTACAATCATCATCACTACCCTCTCTGAATATTCCTCTTCACCCTCAATGGAAGCTGAGTACCCCTCAGGCATCCACTCCCCATTCCTCCAGTCCCTGGTAACCACTAATAAATTTTGATCTCTACATATCTGCCTATTCCAGATATTTGATGTAAGTGGGATCACACAGTATTTGTCCTTCGTGTCTGACTTATTTCACTCAGCATAATGTGTTCAAGGTTCATCCATGTCATAACATGTAACAGAACTTCATTTTTCTTTACGGCTGAACAATGACAACAGTTTGAACAATGTATCATATAGACCGGAAGAGGCACACAAGTGTGCGCGTTGCAACAACGCTGCCAAATCTAATCAGGGCTCTTCAAATGGACGAAGCACCAGGTTCACATATCCTCTAGCCCTGGACACTCATTCAACTGCCTGCTTAGGGACTGGCAAAGGTCTGTGTTCAAACACCTTATGCACCAAGATGGGAAGGGGTGATACTCACATTCTGGAACTGTCTGAAAGGCACAAACTGGACAATATCTCTGATGGCTGCCTCGCCTGAAGGGGACCGGAGACTCCCACCATCACCATCCAGAAACTCCATGGCACTAAAGTCAGCACCTCCGACTCCAACAATGATGATGGACATGGGCAGCTTGGCAGCATTGACTATAGCTTGTCTAGTTTCATCAAGGTCTGTGATCACACCATCCGTAATAATTAAGAGCACAAAATATTGCTGCCAAAAAAGAAAGGTTGTTTGTCTTAGAAAAGACAAAAAAGAAATTATGCCACTGAGTAGGCAGAGCTCGCAAACAACAGAAGCAATGGTTAGGGCACCTCTAGCTTGATGAGTGATGTAGTCTCTTTCTTGTTCGTTTACCTTGTCTTTCTCTACCAGGAGTCTGTTTGCATAAAACATCCTAAGATCCTCTGCTGACAAGAAAATACATTCACACAAAAACTGTAGCTTCACTAATAGTGCAGATCATAAAACAGCATTGGCATAAATACACAAAAGCAAGGTATCTAAAATGCAAAATTAAAATTTCAATAAACATAGGAATAAACTCTGATTTAATTGAAGTTTTAAATATGTCACAGTATCAATCGAGTGAGCAACTGGTAACTTCACTCTCAAAAGATCAAATGTGGGAGCAGCAGACGTGTTTATCATACTGTCAAAGAAATGGGTAAGGGTTAGGGGAAAAAGTCTTTACTCTCAATTTTTTTATCTCTGATAAAACTTTTCAAAAAATGGGAAAATATTACAAAAAGTTGAGACTCCATCTGTTGGGCCATTTAAGTTTAAAATGGGAGTAATATTTACAATAGTAGCTAATGTGTGCCAAGTGCATCCATACCCTGACCAGGAACTATACACATTAATTATTTTACTGAATTCTTTCAACAATCATATGAGGTAGTTATCCTAACTTCTGAGCATACTGACACTAAGAGATATTTGGTATCCAAGATCTAATAGAAAAGGGTTGGCTAATTCAAACATCTTTAGTGCAGTAAGTAATCTTGCAACAACAGCAACTGAGGCAGTAATCTCCTCAACCCTTCATTTGTTACAACTACTTCAAAAAAGTAGATGATAACCACTGCTTGTGCTGTAGAACCTATCTAAGAAAATTAATTGAAAAGACTCATGTGTAAGTGATGCTTTGTTTCCAATGATCACTAATTTAATGATATTGGATATTATTCCAAGAATGACCATATCATTACTTCCTGCCCTGATTTTGAATCTCAGTGCCCCAAATAAATAGAAAAATGGCAGCAGGAGCAACACCCAATCTGTATTCTCCCCGTCCCCTAGCCACACAGCACTTACAGAAGCTGTCTGTTGTTGTGTGGCTGCAGCAGCAAACCTCGCCACATGATTTATGATTGGAGAAAAATTAGTCGGTCCATAGAGTTTTATCTGAGGAAGGCAGGCCCGATATGTCTCTATAATGCCTTGGATTCCTAGACAATAAAAGCATCATTAAAAATTCTCAAGCAAAATTTAACTGTTTCTTATTTGACATACTTGCTATTTTAATTATATACATCAATATATAGTGTTTTAAATAGTTGAACATTCTACATTCAGGTATTCTCCTAAGCTATGTATTGCAAAACTCCCTAGTTATTAAGTTCTATCCAAAAACATATCCACTCCACCTTTCCCCAGAAGGAGGCATTTATTTTCATCTCAGCCAAGTTACTTATTAGCCTACAGTAAGACTGCTGCACTTGGGCTTAATTCTGATGTGATTTGGAAGGAGATTCTAATGGAAAAAGAACCATGAAAAAGTGCTGTATCTCACAACTGACAATGAGAAGAAAAAGTTACTGATAACATGGAAAAACTTTGACATATACAGCAAGTGGATATAAATCTAATGCTAATTCTAGTCAAAGGTTTATTCAATAAGTTAAAAGTTAATAAGCACAGTGCGGTACATTGTATTACTTCCAAATATTCATTTCTAGTACATTTATCACAGAGGTAAACAGTCAGACATTTTTGCTGCAGAAACACTAATGTATTTGCTTCTAGGGTATGTCCCTGGGCTGCCTAGGCATTATGTAATAGAAAGTTGGGCAGGGACTTTAGACTAGCTTTGGCCAATGGAATACGAATGGACAAAATGTCCACCATGGCTAAGCAGATGTTTCAACAATTACAGCTTGTTTTCCCCAGCTCTCCTGCTCTTTCCCTCTGTCATAGGAGCAGTACATCCCAGAGTAGGAGCTGCCCCTTCAGCCTGGGCCCCAGAATGAGATGATACACAAGGTAAAGTCATAGGCTAGCCATAGCAACTGATATGTAAAGCTAGAAATAGGCTATTGTGGCCCTCTAAGGTATGATACTGGTCTCTTCCTGAGACAAGAACAAGAACAGTGAACAAGAAGAGTGAAGAAAATCAAAGATGCATGAGACAGTTAGTCTAAAGGACTGACAGACCACACAAATCCGTTAGTCTTCATGATTCTGAGACCAGAACTAGATGGTGCCCAACTACCACTACCAACCACTCTGAAAGGGATCACAATAGGAGGTCCTAGTAGACTGGGAGAAAAATGTGGAACAAAACTCAACATCATAAAAAAGACCAGGCTTACTGGTCTGACAGAGATTGGTAGAACCCCAAGACTAAAGCCCTTAATCACCTGTCAAGCCTAGCGCTGAATTTATCCCCATGGCTCAACAGTTTCAGCCAAATAACAGACGCATCTATAAGATGAACAGTAACACCAGGGAGATATGCACTCCTTAGCACAATCAGTAAAAGGCAGCATTTGCCCAAGGATAAAGCTCAGAAGGCAGGAAGGGATAGCAAAGAAAGACAAATGGAAACAGGAAACACAGAGAGGAAGTGGGAAGGGAGAAAGATAGGGCAGTTTACTTCCATAAACACTAGTCTTGGAAAGACTTTGGGCAGTTCTACTCATTCCTATCAGGTTGCAATGAGTCAGAATCAATTGAACAGCAATGGATTTGGTTTAGGGTTTTCTTGGATGTAACAACGTAATGCTACCACCACAATCAATTGAATCAATGCCACAAAACAAAATGTGTATGAATTGTTGAATGGAAAACCAATTTCTCTGTAAACTTTCACTGAAATCACAATAAAAGTAATAAAAGAAAAAAGAAGCCATTGACATTATAAGCTAGCAAAAGTTGATTGGCATGCCTCATACAAGCACTGCTGATGAAATTTTTATCCCACGTATGTACCTATTAAATGTTCCTCTAATATTAGAGTGCCTAGGACACAAGTAGATATTATAAAATCCTAAAGAATTCCCAACACTTGCTGAGATAATCAAGAAAATCTGTCTCATAAGGCTTTTAATGTACACTAAAAAGGGTCTCTTCCTTTCCAAATGCCCACTAGAACAAAGATTGACAAGGAAAAGGAGTACACACTTGATTTGAAAGCTTCAAAAGAACAGCTCTTTCACCTATTTAAGAATTCCAGTAAACTTCTCCTCATCACTATGGATTTAGAAACAAGTGGTCTTATGAGCAACCTCTGAGAATGTAACTAATTCTATATAGAGGTAATTCTATATGCAAGAAAGAAGCTTTGGTGGTGTAAAGCATTTGGCTGGCTAACCAAACGGTTGGCAGTTCGAACCCAACAGCCACTCCAAGGGAGAAAGATTAGGCAGTACGCTTCTGTAAAGATTTACAGCCTTGGAAACCCTATGGGGCAGTGTTATTCTGTCCTAAAGTGTCACTATGAGTCAGAACGGGTTTTTGGTTCTAAATGCATGAAGTGATATTGTAGCTAGTAGTCAGTCAGCCCAGTGGTAACAAAAATAACATTAGGACAGGCCACCAGCAGGATCCTCCCTGCAACGGAATGCTCTGTGGAAAAACTAAGCCAGAGCCACAGCAGTAATATCTTCTTCCACTTATATAATCTTGGCTTGCTTTTCAATCTGGAGGTATAAACAAAAATATTCTTTAAATTTCCTCACAAATATTAATTGCCTTCAGTTCCTCAACTAAAATTGAAATAATTATTCCAAATTCTTCCTTTGCATTTTAAAGGAACAAGCGAGACAGGTTATTTCTAGGCAACTAACTTCAATGAGTAAGGATTAAACTTCTTTGTCTTAAAACTCACGCTGTGTTTTTTTCTGTGCTGTGTTTCCTCTGTCTACAAGTAAGTGGATTCTCTCTCCAGATTATAAACCAAGAGTAGAAAAGCTACACTTAGTTGGGCACCCCACAAATGGACTCATATTACTCATAGAGTAAATGACTTTTTAAAATGAACTACCAAATGATAACCAAAACCAAACCAAACTCACTGCCATCGAGTAGGCTCTGACTCACAGCAGCTCCCACTGCGTTTCCAAGGCTGTAAAGCTTTACAGAAGCAGAATACCCCACCTTTCTTCTGCAGAGAGGCTGGTGAGTTCAAACCATCAACCTTTTGGTTAACAGCTAAATGCTTTAACCACTACACCACCAGAGCTCCTTTACCACGTGATAGGTCATCCATATTTACTTGCAATAAATGACACATAATTACAACAAAGTTAAAAAATTATTCCAATTTTCATCATCAACACAAAGCACATTTCTCAGAAAGAATAACATTCACAGTTTCAAATGGCTAGAGATGAAAAAGACCACTGAAAGTGCCTCTAAAGGGTGCTCAATTGGTTCGGGAAAAATATCCTGGAAAAAGAGAGAAAATCATAATGCATAGTACTCCCAACAAGATGTTCACGTCCATCCATTGTATGAATGCTGTTTAGGAAGAGAAGGAAAAGAACATTTTCATCTGTTAGAAATCTATACGTTTCGTAACTGTGAAAAGGATCTTGTGCAGAAAATTAGCTTAGTGTCTACAATTCTAAATTATGCCTCTGCCTCCACTTCTCTTTCCTCCTTCCAACTGTTCAGTGTTAAAAGCTTTTGTGGGGAATGTGGCATTTTAGGTTGGTTGCTCAATGGAGTCAAAAAAGGGAAGCACTTGGGTATTTGGGATACAAAGAAAAAAGTGAAGAGAAAGACCAATGCTGTCTCCTGTTCTCTACACCGAGGACAGCTGCTACGGCAGCACCAGTCTTTGCTCCTTTCACCACCCCATCTACTGACAACACAGTGCAAACAAGTCATTACGTGCTGCACACTTTTCTTTGTAGAGTGACTGCTACTCTGAAAACAATCTTCCAAAGATCTGTATGCTGAATTATTGCACTCAAGGTTTATTTTAAAATCAACTTACATATAAAAATACTCTTAATGTATGATTATTTCTATTGATCTGTTCCCAAGACTGAGAAGCCTTTTTATTCTATTAAACCTCTCCAGGTAGATTTTAGCCTACAACTTTCACCATAATATTGATTTGCCCTATAATTAACACTGCCACCCCACCATCTGGTATAATTCTTGTACCTTACACAACAGAAAGTTAAATATACCAAAAAAGAAACAGAGAGAGGGCATTTGCATAGTTTTAAACCACAAGAAAAAAAACAAATAACAAAGGTGAGCCTTTCAGTTTAAAGCCTTCACATTTACTTTTTAACTTACCATTACAGTAGGGATTGGATGGATTAAAGTTCATTGGAAATTCATGGGATACCTGTCAAAAGATGAAAGGAGAACTCACGATGAAAGCCTGCTTGCTTTTCCAGGAGGCAATACTTTACATCAGGATTTTCTCTTACCTGCCACTGAGGAGGTATCTGGGCACCAAAACCAAAAGCTGGAAACATCTTATCACTAAAAAGAAAATTTGAAAAACAGCAAAATATCATTTTTCAAAATAGAGCTTTCTCTTTATTCACAATAAATCCAATACAAGTTCATTTCAAAATAATTCAAAATCTAAAAAAAATACAAAGATTACCTGAAATAACAACTCCCAGAGACAACCAATGTTAATATATGGCAACTCTTATTCTAAATCTTTTTCTGGATATTGGAAAAAACGTCTCTCTACATTTTATATGAATGCCGTTCATATCTGTTTTATAACTTACTCTCCATGAATAAATAATGTAAGCAAATCCAAAAAGCTCTAAAAACCACGTTTTTTCATTAGTTTGCAGGAAACTCATTTGGCAGTAAAATCTGAACTCAACGACATGAGGTTATTTAACAGCCTTTATTTATGTCACTAATGTGAATAAATTATACATTTGCCACAGAAACATGGTAAAAATGCCATACACTATAAAACTCCCACATTGCTATACAAATATTCATACAGCAGCAAAATGTATGAATATTGGGCCCCAAGGTTTTAGGGATAAGGGATTGTGGACCTGAATATAGACCATTATGCAAATGGCTGCTAAGTATTCCACTACTGAAAGACATCCAGTTAATCTGAATGTTTTGCCATTATAAAACACTGCAAGGAATACAACACACCATTTTTTGTACTAGGAATGTTCTTTTCATACTAATTTTCAATAGTTCTTTTGGCACGAAGGATAGGACCTATGTCATGTCAGAATATTTTTGCCAATTTGTAGTGTAACTTTTTAAAATATTTTCCTCTTAGAAGTTTTTAATGTTAACGAATGTGAACACGTAAAAATTCTTTGATGATTTATGCCTCCACCGTCTTGCCTAAAGCTCTTCTTTACTGCAAGAGTATAAACAATTCACATACATTTTCTCCTCAAACTTTCAAGGTTTGTTTTTCTATTATCCTTCTCATTTATCAGGAAATTGCTGTGGAGTAGGGTATGGAGCAGAAACTGCTGCTGTCCACCAGTATCCATTCTCTCCCGCTTTAATAACAGCAGGTTCCAGCTGGAGACTATACCTCCTAGCTTCTCTGAGCTGGATGTCATTAGGTGGCTAGGTTCTGGTCAAAGAGATGTGGCTAGATTTGTCAGCACTTCTGAATCACACCCCTAAATAGGAAAGCACTCCCAGGGTCCCAGGGCCACAGAGGATGAGAACCAGAGGAGCTCCCTTAGATCCAGGGATGGACGATGTGAGTTGATAATGACAGGCCACCCTATCACCCTTGGACCTCTAGACAAGTAACATGAAAAAAATAAACCTTTATATTTGAGTGTCTCTATTTCAGCAGTTCAGTCTGTACTCTTAATTTTTACAGGATAGTATCCTAACTGATTCAGTGTAACTTAGGGATCCAAAATTTCTCAGCCAATTTGACAGTGGTCACAATACCTTCTCCTGTCTAAATCGCCTCATCTCTATCATGTACTACACTGAGATGCACACTTGGCTCTATTTCTCAACTACCTGTTTGGTTACACTCATCATTTACCCAGTTTACACTCTTAACTGAAATAGTGTCAAAATAAGTTTTAATGTCTGATAGGAAGAATCTGCTTTCATTTCTGTTTTCCTTGAAAAAAAATCTGCCTGTTTTGATTCATTTTTCATTCTAGATAATTTTAAGAATTATTTTGTCTGGGTACTATTGGAGTTTTGATTATTATTGATTAAATCAGAGAGAAATATTATTTTTATATCATTTTTATTATAGTAATTATATTATACTATTGCTCTATTCCTAATTAATGTCAATTAAGTTTCCTTTTTTGTTCTTCAGTACAATTTTGTAGTTTTCCTCTTAAAGATTTTATTTTTATTCCTTATTTTTGTTGCTATTATAAACTACATTTTATTCACTAGGATTTTTCAAACCAGTTATTATGGGTTAATAAAATTATTGATTTTTATTTTTTATGTTGCATTTGCCCATCTTTCTGAACTCTTATTTTCTAGTATTTTTTCAGTTGATTCTCTTAGATTTTTATTTGTCCCTCATAGGTTTGCTAGAATTTATGCATGGACTTGCATTGCCCTGGTACCTCTGTGATTGTCCTGGTACCTCTGTAAAGAGGGCTCTTTCCATCTATTTATGGTTCTTGCTCTATTCAAGTTTTCTGCCTCTTCAGATCAACTTTGGTAATTTATAGATTTCTAAAAAAGCATCCTTTAATTCAGATTCTCACATGTAATAGCATATAGTTTTGCAGAATATTAGTTTAGAGTTTTATTTTTCTTGTATTTATGCTTCTAATAGTTCTCATTACTACTATTTTACACACGTTATACTTTTTCTATTTAAGGGTCAGTATTGCCAAAAGTGTATCTGGATTTTATTGAACTTGGAAAGTTGATTTAACATCACAATTTGGTGGTTTTCCTGTTGCCTTTTTTTTTTTTTTTTTTTAACTTTACAAATCATTACCTTCTGTGGTTAAAGGAAGTGTAGCATAATACAGCAGTAAGAGAGCATCTCTAGAGCCACAGAGCCCAGACTCAATCTTGACTCTGCCAGTTACTACTGGTTGAGTGACAGTGGTCAAGGTACTCAACCCTCCATGCCTCAGTTTCCTCATCTGAACAATGTGAATGATGACCGCACCTTTCTCAAAGAGAACTCTCTTCATACCCTTAATTGAGTATTCTTAATAGTTTAGATGAGTATTACATGACGAGTGCTCAAAACTTCCCCTGACATAAGATAGTTAACATTTATACAGCATCTACTATTATAACTACACCTTTATTTTTCCTTCATTTTTTTTTTTTTTTTTTTTTGTGTGTGTGTGGAGGCTTGTATCTGGCTTAAGAAAACTTTTTATTGTGATCTGGGTAAAGCATTACAGAGTAAACTGGTGCTCCATTCAACAATTTATGCACATTTTGACTCATAACATGGATTGCAATCCCCACAATGAAGCAGTACCTTTCCCACTTCCTGTGTTCCCCGTTTCCATTTGTCTCTTTCCTACTCCTTCCTACCTTTTGAGCTTAATCTTTGGGCAAATATTGACCTTTTGATCTCATATGGCTCCTTTTTCTAGTGAGTATGTACCTCTCGTGCTACTGTTCACCTTATAGGCCAGTTTATTGCTTGGCTGAAGTTGAGCCTCGGAGATGAGTTGAAGGCTTCAAGGGTGATTAATGACTACAGTCTCAAGGGTTTCACTAATCTCTATCAGACCAGTAAAGCTTGCTCTTTTGTGTGATTTTGAGTTTTGTTTCACATTTTTCTCCCACTCTATCTGGGACCTACTATTGTGATCCCTTTTACAATGGTCAGCAGTGGTAGCCAGGCACCATCCATCTCTGCTGGTATCAGGGTCAGGAAAGCTGGGTTTCACATGATCCATTAAACCTTTGGACTTTTTTCCTGCATCTTTTAATTTTCTTCACTCTTCTTTGCTTCGTAGAGGGAGAGACTAATAGCTGCACCTTAGATGGCCACCCAAAAGCTCTGAAGGCCCCAGTCACTTCTCACTCAAGTAGAACACTGTCTTTGTGGACAGTGCTATGCCAATTGACCTTACTGTCCCCCAAGACCATGTCTTGAGCTGCCATGCCCAGCAATTTTCTTTCAAAGTGTTTGGTTATGGCTAAGAAGTTTTCATAACTTTGCCGCTGTATGCTCTACTATATTCATGGACACATTTGTAGCACATATAAGTATGTATGTACAAATACCCTCTGTCAAATCTCTATATGTCTGTGTGTGCAGTCCCATCCGCCTTCCCACTTCTGTTTAGTTTGTGTGTCTATCTATGTAACCACTCATTACTGTAATTACTGTTATTGTAGGCCCGTGTATGTACTAGTATTTACCATTGTTGTCTTTGAATCTTGTGCTCCTCCCAGTGTCTTCCTTTGCTTTAACCATTTTGTGCTGACCTCCCCCTAACTGTATATTGCCTTTCCCTTCACCCAAGTTAATTATGTGTCTACCACCCTCTAGTTAGTGATTTATCCTCCCTTCCCCTTCCACTCCTGGTAATCTTCAAAAAATGTTTCTTTCATTGAGTAAACCTTTTCTTGTCTTTTTATAGCAATGGTCTCATTCAATATTTATCCTTTTATGATTGACTAATTAAACTCAATATAATGTCCTCCAGGTTCATCTGTTATGAGATGTTTTGCAGATTCATCTGCATTATTCTTTGACATTATTCTTTAATGTTGCATAGTTTTCCATTGTGTGCATGTACTACACTACAGTGTGCTTATCCATTCACCCACTGATGGACACTTAAATTGTTTCCAACTTCTCCAAGATATGTATCTAGTAGTGGGACTGTTGGAACATATGGTATTTCAATTTCCCACTTTGTAAGGAAGTGCCATACTGTTTTCCACAGTGGTTGTACCATTTTACAGTCCCACCAGTAGTGTATGAAGGTTCCAGGTTTTCCACACCCTTGCCAGCATTTGTTATTTTTTGCCTTGAAGAACTTTGCTATTTGTGCTGGTGCAAGATGGTATCTTGTTTTGATTTGCATCTTTCTAATGCCTAATGAGGGAGCTCTGGTGGTGTAGTGCATAAGGCACCTGACTGCTAACCAGAAAGCTGGTGGTTCAAACCCACCAGCTACTCCTCAGAAGGAAGGTTGGGCAATCTACTTCTGTAATGACACTGCCCCGGAAACCCAAGGAAGGGTTGCTATGAGTCGGATCCAACTCAACGGCAGTGAGTACTGCCTAATGACAGCAAGCTTTTCTTCATGTGTTTGTTAACCTCCTGAATGTCTCCTTTGGTGAAATGTCTGTTCATGTCCTCTTCCCATTTTTCAGTTGGATTATTTGTCTTTTTGCTGTTGAAGTATTGCAGTCTTCTACAAATTTTAGAGATTAGTCCCTCATCTGATATGCCTGTACCAGAATTTTTTTTCCTACTCAGTCAGGTTTCCTCTTACTGTTTTGGTGAAGTCTTTTGATGTGCATAAATGTTTGCTTTATAGGGGTCCCAGTCATCTAGTTGGTCTTCTGCTTTTTGTATGTTTTTTAGTTATGTTTGATAGCTTGCCCCTAAGTTTGTCCCTATTTTTTTCTTTGATGATCTATATTGTGTTAGACTGGCTCTCTAGAGAAACAAAACCAATAAAGCTTATATATAGAGAAAGGGAAATTTATCTTAGGAAAATGGCTCCCACACTTATAGAAGCTGGCAAGTCCAAAGTTTCTTGTATCAAACGTCAAGCTGGAGGCTTTTCCCGACTCACACAGCTGCAGGGGCTGAGGAGCTCAAGGATGACAGGCTGTACACTGGCTGTTGACTCCAACAAATGATGAATCCAAGATCTCCAGGTTGAATGGTAGATTGTTCGCTCACGGGCAACTGTAGGCAGCACAACAGGATCCCGATCCACAGAAGAGTGTCTCTTTTCCCAGGATGTCCATAAATATACTGGAAGAAGGCTACACCCCTATCACATACATGGTTTTAGATTTTACATTTAGGTCTTTGTTCCATCTTGAGTTCATTTCTGTATATTATGAGAAATATGGATCCTGTTTCATTTTTCTGCAGATATCCTGAGTTTTGCCATCACCATTTGATGAAGAGACTATCTCTTGTCCATTTCATGGGTTTTGGCCCTTTGTCAAAGATCAGCTGCCCATAGACAGATGGATTTACTTCTGGGTTCTCAGTTCTATTCCATTGGTCTATGTCTGTCACTGTAACAGTACCAAGCTGTTTTGACTACTGTACTATACAGTAGGTTTTGAGATTAGGCAGTGTAAGGCCTCCTACTTTGTTCTTCTTAATAGTGTTTTATTCATTCAGGGCTTTTCTGATACTTTAATTTAAAGAGTGCTATGGTTGAAATCTCAGCTGCAAAAGAAGGGTTGGGGGTTCAAACCCACCAGGATCCCTGTGGAACAAAGATGTGGCAGTCTGCTTCTATAACAATTACAGCCTTAGAAATCTACAGTGCAGTTCTACTCTGTCTTACAGAGTTGCTATCAGTCATTGACTTGACAGCAGTAAGTTAGTGTTTAATTTTATGTTGTTGAAAACCCAGTACTTATATTCAGTTTTCTTGCTTAAAAATGAAAGCATCTAAGGCCAGAAAATGTCCTCTATAGAGACAGGACCACATATAGCATTCCCATCACCTTTTATTTCCCCCTACAGTTTTACTCTTTAATCTAAGAACTACCTAAGAGTGTATTTCATTTCCATGTAGTAAATTTTCTCTAGCTATTGTTTCATTAGTAACTTCCAGGTGGTAGTTTAAGAAAGTAACCCTGGACTGCTATGCAGCACTAAAAAATAATATAGAGTCTACAAAACACCACATAATATGGATGAACTTGGAAGATATTATGCCGAGTGAAATAAGTCAATCACAGAAGGACAAATACAATATTAGTTCGTTGTTGTAGAGGGTCAAGGAAAGGTTTATATATGGAGGGAAACTTTCTTTGTTGGTTGCCAGGGGTGGGAGGGAAGGAGAAGGAACATTGCGAAAAAAAAAAAAAATGCATTGACCCATGTCACTTTAGTTTTGGTATTTCACTGTACATAAATTATATTTCAACAAAATGCATTTAAAAAAAAAAAAAAAGGAAAACAGGGAGTTCCGGCAAGATGGCGGACTAGGCAGAAAGTCTGCACAGACCCTATTCAACAAGAAAAGGGAAACTAATTAACACAGACACATAAGATAATCCTGGACCCCCGAGCCTTGAAGGGAAGGATATAGAAGTGGACTAAACCCCAACTAGCAGAAGAAATTGTGTGAAAATACGAAAAAGGAGACAGATGGAGCTGCGGTCTGGCAGTGATCCCGAGCGATCCTGACGGCAGAAACAGCTTGGAGATTCCCGGGTGCTGGTAGGACTTAAGAATTAACCTAAAATCAACCCTGCTAGCCAAGGACTGCACGGAGGACTGCTCCGGTGACTGGGGAATAAACGGAGAAGGTGAAGAGAAAGGCAGGCTGAGCTATGGACTTCTGCCGGTCCGGAGGGAGCCGCCATTTTGAATGTTACAAGTGGCTGGACCATTTTGGATATTTAAAGAGACAGCGCTCTTGCAGATTCCCGGGACTTAAGAACACGTTCTGCTTTCCAGCAACCCCAAGGACCCTCCGGACCTGCAAGACTGAAAAGGTACGACATTCCTCGTTACTCTTATACCCCACACCTGCTTGGTGAACGGAGGTGCGGCCATCTCCCAGTCCCACCTACCTTTGGGGCCCACAGGAACTCCATCACAATCTATGTGCTCAGATGGAGCCTGGGTGCCAGGCCTTGTCCTCCACTGATTTTTTTTTTTCCTCTCTCTTTTTATAATTTTTTTCTTTTTCACTTTCTTTTTCTCCAGTGATTAGTTTGCTTGTATTTGTCTGTTTTAAGACAACTATTATTATTAATATTTTTGTCCTTTTTACTATTATTCTTACTCTTCCCCTCTCAGGTCCTAGTTTTCAGCATTTTTTCTTTTCCCTGTTCCTGGTTGAATTTTTTTCCCCCCTTTTTCCTTGTGGTTAACCCCGTTCCTTGTTTTTCTTTTTGCATTTTTCCCTGTTTTTTTCCTTCATTATTCTCCTTCTCTACTTTTTTTTCTCTTAATGCTCTATCCCCAGATATTGCAGGTTTTCTTGTTTTTTCTTCTTCTATTTCCCTTTTTTCTTTTTTTGGTTACTGTTCCTGTGTGATAATATGGCGTGTTTTTTTTGTCCCTGTGCTTTTAGTTTTTTGAAGGTTATTCAATTGTAATTTGTGTCTAATTGAGTGGGAGACAACAGTCCCCATAAGACACAACTACACCCACACCTCCTGCAAATTCACTTACTGAGTGCGAGCCACTACCTCCTTCTCCACCAACAGGCCAACAATAAAAAACCACCAAGAAGAGCCGAAATCACCCTTGACTGCTCTTCACAAACAGTTAACAGAGCTTTAAATACAACAACACCATGATGCCTCAGAGACAACAGACCATCACAGTCCACACAAAGAAGCAGGATAAAGTGGGAGAAACAAGGAAGCAGGATACAGACCCAGAACACATCCCTGAGGAAGAAGCAGCATTGGACCTCTCTGATAAAGAATT
>NW_006922356.1:369654-376570 GCF_000298275.1 Orycteropus afer afer
TGATACTGCCTCAGAAACCCAAGGAGGGGTGGCTATGACTCAGACCTGACTCGATGGCAGTGAGTTTGGTTTATGGTTTTAGTCAACATGTAAGGCCTTTTACTGTAAAACAGAAAGAGGCAAAAACAAGTGAAAATTTATGCGAAATTCAGGTGTTTTAATTGTTCAATAAATGCTCAAGGGGACCTTTTTAAATCTATTCAAAAGAGAAACCATTGAGAATGTTTCATAACAGCTGGAACAAATTATCCTTCATCACTGTTAAAAGTCACCATTAAAAAAATAGTAATTTAACAATGAAGTGGTTTTCCTAGTGCTTATAAAATGTGTCATCTGGACTTCAGTCACACAAACTTATCCCTAATGAATAAACCCCAAAGAAACCAGATTTAAAAGGTAAGAGCCTTTTGGATTTCAATGAGCTATTAAGTTAAGGAGCTCTGGTAGCATAATGCCTAAGGCATTTGACTGCTAACCAGAAGGCTGGTGGTTCAAACCCACCAGTCACTCCATGGAAGGAAGACTGGGCAATCTACTTCTATAAAGATTTACTGCCTTGGAAACCCAAAGTCAGAATTGACTTGATGGCAGTGAGTTTGGGGTTTTTTTTTAGCTATTAAGTTAGCAAGCTATACATGTTGTTGTTGTTGTTATGTGCCATCGAGTCTGGAGCTCTGGTAGCGTAGTGGCTAAGGCACTTGACTGCTAACCAGAAGGCTGGCGGTTCAGACCCACCAGCCACTCCTCGGAAGGAAGATGGGGCAATCTACTTCCGTAGTGATACTGCCTTGGAAACCCAAAAAGGGGTCGCTATGAGTCGGGTCCGACTCGAGGGCACCTAACAACAACAACAACAAGTTAGCAAGCTATACATGTTGTTGTTGTTGTTATGTGCCATCGAGTCAGACCCGACTCATAGCAACCCCTCCTTGGGTTGCCCAGGGGGTATCACTACAGAAGTAGACTGCCCAACCTTCCTTCCAAGGAGTGGCTGGTGGGTTTGAACCGCCAGCCTTCTGGTTAGCAATCAAGTGCCTTAGGCACTATGTATGCTACCAGAGCTCCCAAGCTATACATAGGACATTTTAAATGATCACCACAAGAGATAAGAGATCCTAGGTAAACATTTACACTGTCCCAAAATAAGCAATGTAGAATAAATAAAAGGAATTTTAAGGAGGAAGCTACCCCCTCCAACACTTCATTCCCACCAATTAAACAGAAACTACCTTATGGGGGCACTTATGTAAACAAATATTTTCGATTTTCCAAAGCCATACTCACGTATCATAATCTTGAATGACCAGTCCCACAGACCAGATAGCAGTCAAATACTCATTAACACCACTGGGACTGATATAATGAAGAGAGTCAGGAGACCTTGGATCACCATTGGAGCCAGTGAAGTCCACTCCCACCTGCCAAATAACAAATGCAGCCCTTACGAGTGATAAGGCAGGAATACCTGTGTCTGATGTCCAAGGAAACTTCAGGAGACAAAACATAAATATTACCCCAGAGCCTGCTATTGCCATTTCCTGAGAAAATGAGCCTACCAGTATTTTCACAGAAAATTAAACATATTAAGACTTCTATTTGGTCTCAGCATGAAACACCTGACATTCCTACATTTCTAGCTGCCTTTAATCATGAATTACTACATTCATGACATAGACTTAAGGAGTTGTTTGAGTATGCTTGTTGGACTAATGCTTTCTATTACTTAAATCACTGCAGGATAACCTTCAGTTTGTACGTATCTGCTTTCTCTCAGGAGTAACACATCTTATCAACAAAGCTGAAAGCTCCATGACAAACCTAGGCAACCTGTCAAAAGAAACCATAATAAACAGTCTGTGTAAATCTCATCACAAAGTCAATTTTGCAGTAAAATCAACAACACTGCAAAATGAATAGGAAGCAATGTATTATAGCCTGCTTTGAAAACTCCAGTGCGCCAACTTACAGTAAAATTCAGCTGACATCCTCCCATGATATAGTCAAGGAATGTGCATTCCACTGTAATCTAAAAACAAAATGCAAACTGTCAAAACTGAAAATCTCCAAATACTGAGATAGGTTTTTAAACAGAACAGCACAGGATATAAACACAGGAAAATCACCTTTACGTTCTCGTTAAAGGCAACCCTACCCCCTACATGTCACGAATCTGTATGATTTTACTTCTTTAAAGCAATGTTAAGATTGGAATATTAATGGCCAAATATGAAACATACTCACTTTAAGTTTTAAGAAATTAGTAATGAGTTTAATATGTTGAGAGCTTTAAAAAGCATAGTAAACAAGATTTAAAAAAAGCTCACTGTACCTTGTGAGAAATCTTAGATTTTTCCCTCCACTTATAATACATCATCTTGCAATTATCATCAGGATGGAAGCACTGGGTGAGGCTCTTTCCACTAACGGGGTGGGAAAATACCATGAAGCCTCATATTTCCTAAGATAATGGAAAACTTTAATATTCCTTATCCTCTGCTAAAAAGTTGTCAATCCTTAGAATCAAACTTGCTTATAGTATTTCTTTTCTACTTCCCACCCTTTTCTTTTCCTCAAAGGTTTCCAGATGCTCATGATGATTTTCAAGTGCCCAAATTCAAGTGTTGGTTGAATACAGACTATACAGATGAAAGTACTCCAAATGTGACCTCATGAGATTATAATAAGTAGCCAAGACAAAACTGACCTCACACTGTTTCACACTGATAACACCTGAATTTTTGTAACTTTTCTTCTTTTGCCTCTTTTTCTCATTTATGCATTCAAATTCAATCTGTACAAAGAGAGAGCAAAATGTCAATTTTGACTAGCAGTATCAGAAATGTCCAATTGAATTTAAATGAATGATTTTTTTCTCTTGGAATCAAACCTCCTACTGACCTAAGTATACTCCAAAAATTCTGAAACAATTACATAGTATCAGTTAATCTTCCAACAATTAAAGCACACCTAAAATTAAATACTTCCTAAGTATGAACTCTCCTTCTGTAGGTAATAAATATCCCTACAAATGCTCCAATTATAATCTTTCTCTTTATAATAAATGAAATAAAATATTACCCCTAATTTTTATCCACTCACAGAGCAATAACATGTTTATTTAGAAAAAGAAGAAAACCCTCTTATCAGAAAATGGAAATATTAGAAGATCCAGCTCTATGGTAAAACATGCATAAAAGAGCATCTCTTTCCACAGGGAATACATGTTCAAAATAGTTCTAATATGTAACATTTCTCCTGAGCATAGTTCCTTCCCCAAAACAGCATGACTTTCCCTTCCACCACTTAGCCACCTATCCACATGTCTACGCTTGGCTCAAATCAATTTTCTCTCTAATGCCTTTATCCATGACAGTTCTCATCTTCTCCAATCTCTATCCATCTCCTTAAACTTCTTAAAAAAAAAAAAAAAAAACACCAAATACACTACTATTGAGTTGATTCTAACTTATAGTGACCCTAATATGACAGAGTAGAAATGTCTCATAGTGTTTCCAAAGCTGTAAATCTTTCACAGAAGCAGACTGTCATCTCCCACAGAGAATCTGGTGGGTTCAAACCGCTGACCTTTGGGTTAGCAGCCCGCTGCTTTAACCACAGCACCACCAGAGCTCCTTTAAATGTGTTACAATCACATAAAATGCAGTGACATACTCTTTTATTATTCTCAATTATTTCATCTTATTAATTTTCTCTTCACAGCTAGGGAATAATCACCTTCAAGCTGTACCTCCAAATTCTCACTGTCTTGCCTAGTAAGAAGAACATAATATAAATTCAGTGAACATTTGATAGTCACCTCTTCTGGTTAACAGAAAACAGGTAATTTAGACAATCATCACTAATCTTCAAAGAATCAAAATATTAAAAAACACATTTAATTCAACGTCCTTACAAAACACAATTATATTAAACAAATCCCTTGACGGTTCAGGATGCCAGAGTTTTAGTCATAATCGTAAACCCTAATTATTAAATATCAGAGATGCATACATGCTGTAAGCAGAATCTTCATTGATAAAAAAAGCTAGATTACTTCACTTTATTCATTACCCACTTACAGAGAGTCTACCAAGGGGCAAGCTCTGTGCCATTAACTGAAAACACAAAGATGGTTAGAAACGGCCCAGCCCCTGCCCCTGAACAGCAAGGGGGTCAACAGTATCACTGCACCAATATCAAAAGCCTCATTCTGTCAAAGGGGGAAGGAAGAACCCCAAGCGAGCTGGATTTAGGAAAGCTTTACAAGACCCATAAAGAATTAAACAATTGTTAGTTTGGTATGGTCTTCTAAAAGCAGGTCATTTACTAAATCTGGAAAATAAACTGAAATAAGTCAACAATCCAGGCTATTTCCCCGTATTTAGTTGCTTGGGTTAGCTTGCTTTATTTTAAATGTTCAGGTTGTTACCACCTCCCATTAGTTCTGCCTTTAAAAAAATCCTTAAATAGAAATATCTACAAATGATTTTCACTGTTATTTTAATTCAAACGTTGTTAGCCCAAAGCCAGCTTCAATCTTTGCACTAAAACCATTAGGTGTAACTTAAAACACATTCTCTATCAAAGACGACTGATAAAATATGTGGATTGCAGTGAATGTCAAAAAACAAAATGTGTATGAACTGTTGAGTGGAAAATGAATTTGCTCTGTAAACTTTCACCCAAATCACAATAAAATAAACTTAAAAAAACAAACACGTTCACTATTTTACATCACACAAGTACTTACATACAGGCTACTTCTTGTACCTGGGGCTCATATCCAGGGAGCAGGGCCAGAACAACAGATCTCTACGTGACCTGCTGAAAATCTAGTCCTGCAACATTTGCTTAAAACTCATTTCTCCCACTATTTAAATCAACTGACTTGTAAATTTTATTCAGTTTTTCAGTATTGATCTAAAATTATCAGTATCTTCTTTCTGGTCATCTCAGTTACATAAGTAGATAAAATAAAGAGACTTCCTCACCTGACCACAACCTCTTAAACACTGTATTTTTATTTTTGAAAGCAAATGTTATACACATGAGTTCCTCAGGTCCCTAAACAGCTAATAAGAAATTCATATTATTCTATTATGCATATGCTACAAAGAGAATTAACACTGTATCTCAGGCAAACACAATCAGTGCCAAGAGATGGGGCTTAGTATTAAATAATTGGTGGTACTACAGATCATGCTATTGTCCTTCCCTTGGGCCAGGACAAGTCAGAAGAAGAAGATGTGAGGATTATAAAAACCTTAAGCCCAGGTATTTGTCCAGTGTGGTACATAGTAATTATTGTTACTAATGCCAAAAGTCTTCAAGCTAACTTATTCAATCAAGCCACATGTGCTGTTTTAAGCCAAAGGAAAATAAACCTGTAATATAAATGTAAACTTATACCCTGAGTACAAATTTTGGATTATCTATATTTCAGAGCAATATATATTAATATAGACTAGAAATACAGGGAAATGTTTGCTATATCAAGGGTAAAAAAATTTAAGAAATACATAACCAAACCATAACATATGTGCAAACGATCAAGACCTAACTTACAGGTGAGCTTCTGGAGGCTTCTTTCAGTTTTGTCATGGTGGTTTGAAATGTTCCAATGAGATCATGTGACCCATCATTGTCATAATCATAACACTCTACCTGGAAATAAAAATATATAAAAATCAACATAATCCTCTTAAAAATGACTGGTTATAATAAAAGGAACCTACAAAGAAGTATCTTTATAATAAAGTAACTGAAAATGTTTAATATTCAGTCCCTACTTGGAGAAGTAGGAATTAATTTCCTTAAGAAGTACTGAAATACTTACAAACTTCAGCAATCCTTGGAATGAGGTGATAGGATAGATCACAGGCAGATGAAAAATACAAATACTTTTTAAATTCCACATTAAGCAGTTTCTGGTTCCTCTAACATGCCCTTTATTAGTGTTGATAAAGGGCAAAATGGAATTATACCTTCTTTCTCATCTACTTGTATATCCATCTGTATACAATGACTAAAAGCCATTATCTAGAGCAAAAAGGAAGTTGTTATCCTAGGATGCTAAAAATTGTATAATGTAATGTTAGAGAATTTAGAATTAAGGATAATGTATTTCATTAGCTGCAATCTGGTGAGGCTTGACTCATATTAGGAGTTAGTGTAATGAAGTCAGATTTGCATGATTCTGGGGGTCACAACACTTACAATAAAAAGAAAAATCCCAGGAAAAGAGTACTTAATGCACTGAGGAGGTATCTACCCCAGGTCATGTCATATTTACTCTAATTCCATGTAGGACAGGTAAGCTCTAGTCTGAGCTCTGGCTCTCATTAAATGTTCTCTCTGAAAGCAGAGAGAAGAGAGGCAAGAGTAAATGTTCATCAGACTACTAGAATATTCATTGCAGGAGAAATAATGTGGTGTGAACTGTCAGCAAGCAGAGGTGTTCAATGGAAGTTGAAAAATGATCATCATCATGGTGTAGTGCCGATGGTACTTGCTAACCAGAAGGCTGGCGGTTCAAACCCACCAGCAACTCCTCAGAAAGCTGGGCAATCTATTTCTGTAGCAATACCACCTAGGAAACCCAAGGAGGGGTCTCTATGAGTTGCAATCAACTCGACAGCAATGAGTTTGGTTTGGGTTTTTTTAATAGTTTCAAGACAAATTATTTCATTTCTGCAAACATTTATCATGTACACTGTGTATATTCTCTACATAGTATTATGAGGCAGATGGGGAAATCCTGTTATTATTACTGCCATTCTGGAAACGTGAAACTTAGAGGAATTAAGTCTTAAAAGGCGGGATGCCCTGTGTGGTCACCAACATAGGGAAGTAAAGCTGTGCTAAGGGTACATTTCTCAGTAGTTGATGCTTTTGAGTTGTGGTGCTGGCGAAGAAT
>NW_006922356.1:376726-383435 GCF_000298275.1 Orycteropus afer afer
GATGGGCTCAAGTATAGCAGGGATTGGGGGCTGGCGCGGGATCGGGCAGTGTTTCGTTCTGCTGTGCATGGGGTCGCTATGAGTCAGAAACGACTCGATGGCACTTAACAACAACAACAACAACAAGGGTACATTTAAGTCCTTTCAGATCTTTTGCTTTAAAACAAAAGCCTGTATCTGAGAAGCAACTTGCATTTACTCTCAGCCAACAGATGCATGCCTCTTGCTATTATCCTTCACAAAGACGCATTAATCACTGAGCCAAAATGCTCAAGATTTACATACAAGCATCTGGCAAAGTGATTTTTTTTCGTCTCACTTCTGTTAACTGATGGATTTCCATAACAGGAAGTCTACCATTCTTTACTTGTATTTTCATTATTATTCAAGGTCAATCAACAGAAACAGCCAAATCTAGAACCCTAACTGGGAATAACTGGGAGTTTTTAATTTGTTTAAAGAAATGACTTGCAGGCATTTTGCTCACTGACCATTTTTGACAGACCCTTGTCCTACATATTCATATTCAATTTTTAAACTGAAAGCCCTTTATGTGACTTAACGTGTCAAGAGAAAAGAAAAGTAATGATTTTAACAAGCTTTTCCAGAGGACCTAAATTAAGATAAAGTTGGAAACGATATTTTAATCAAAGTTGGATCTTGATATTTTAATAATTTCATGATTTTTAAGAGATGTCTCAGGGAAAACAAAACTTTGTATTTAGATTTACATTTAGAGAACTCCAATGTATACCTAAGATAAAAATCAAGCTTTGATAAGGTCACGATTTTATTTAAACAAAGTTTATGTAGGGCTAAATTTGTTTATAAGTTTAGATTGCCTGCAACATTAAGTAATGTAAAAAATATTTTTAAACTGAACTTTTTTTTTAATAAATTCATAGGAAAAGCTCTCTATTGCCTCCTTGAAGGCAAATACTTGGTGCTAAAGAAAAAGCATTTATAATGCTGACTTATGTGCAGACACACTCTGACGTAAAAATATATCATGATTTTTGTCCTTTAATTTCTCCTCTTCAAGAATTCAAAGACCAAAATTCATTGGCTGTTTAAACAACAGTAGCAGCAGTACTTGTGAAATTTAAATGTGTGCATATATACATATACAAACATGTATATATGCAAAAGAACACACACACCACAATACTACATTCATTAAGGCATTCCCATTTAGACAAGGTGATAGCATGCATGATTATTTCTCTTATTCACTTGAACTTATGGAATAATACATGCTAGAGTATTACCACTGGCATTCTAACTTTGCAATAAATAAACTACCGATGATTCTGACTCTATTCTCTGTTCTAGAACTCTTTCCTACACCTTTAACCATTTGCAAACACCAAGAGAATCACAGATGTATGACTTCTGGATATTGCAAAGAAATACAGAATTAAAGAAATAAAGTCAGGGATGATATGGCAAACCAAGATATATGCAGTTAAAAACAAACTAAGGAACTTTTGAGAATGGAAGACATTTATCGAGAAAGCGCAGGAAATCAGTTTACTTACTATAATAAAATAGCCCTGTAAGCATGCCACTGTGAGTAAAAAAATTTAAAAACATTGTTTCATTGTTAACATATCATTACAAACAATCAAATAATTATGGCTTAAGTACTTTTCTCTACTCTTTCCTGCCTTCTTAGATCTAATGAAGTTTCAGTTTGCTACTTTTAAAATGAGAAGCAAAAGTTCTAGATTTGGAACAACAATAGTCATTTTTAAAGCTACTTTTCTAATTCTTTTGTACCTAGATTTTCACTGCTGTGTGACATATCATATAAAGCACACTTATGCTGATTTTTAAAGTTCTTCTGTCAACTGAGGTCACATTTTTATGGATCAAAGAAATGAAACTATTATTAATAACAATGGCATCTGTTCTTGTGTTTACCAGTTTATAAACTTTCACTTTCATTAACATAATCCTTACTTGCTCTGGTGGTGTAGTGGTTAAGGCATTTGACTGATAACCAAAAGGTGAGTGGTTCAAACCCAGCAGCTGCTTTGCAGAAGAAAAATTAGGCAGTCTGCTTCTGTAAATATTTACAGACTTGGAAACCCAATGGGGTTGCTACAAGTTGGAATCGACTGCACGGCAGTGAGTTGGGGATTTTTTTTGCAAGACAAGCATTACTGTCTCCACTATATGAATGAAAAAGGAGATGATCTGCCCAAGATCCCTAAGCTGGTTGAAGGGATAAATCAAGACTTGATCTGTGGTTTGACTCCAAATGCTATGCTTGTCCCACGACATCCCTTTCCTACTTTCACCATATTAATTACCAAGAAAGCACACACACAAAACTTAGTTGTTGACCTCTGGACATTAAAAAAAAAAAAAAAGGCTTCTATCTGTAATCACATAATGATAATGCTTGCAGTATAGAAGTGTCCTTAAAATAACTGGGGAGGGGGGAATGAATAGCTAAGAATGAAAAATAAATTAAAACCTGAGAAATCATCTGTTGCCTCTTGTTCCCACTCTACTTCCCTAACACTTTAAAACTAAAGCCTAAAAGCTTTCAATTAATTATATCTTATTCTGAAAATAAGGATGGAAATGCCATCCCTTATTCTCCTCTGTTGGTAAGGGTAGGAGAAAGCTCTGGGTTCTTAGTTAGGGTAACATCTGCTTTTATCTGCAAGAGACACACCAAAGACAAAGAATGTAATTAAAGGTTCCTGAATGCCAAATAAAAACATCTCATTAAAAGATAAAAGATTTAAATTCAACATGTAATTTTAAAAAATGCAAAATAAAATAAAATCACAATGTTTGATTAAGCATTAGGTCAACAGATTAGTCAAGTATGTCTACTCCTTCAAAATAACTGTTTCACACTTGCCAGAAAATGTTTCTATTTTAACACTGCCAGATATGAATTAATTTCAACTGTACAGGTATCTGTAATATCATCAACTTTCTTTAAATGCTATCGATTTAATCAATTGATTTTGTAAAACATTTGAGTATGTGTTTGTGTATGTATATTATATTATGTATAATAATTATGCTTTAATTATAGCTATATAATTTCAAATTACCTTAATGGTTTTGTCCATATCTCCATAGCACAAGGAGTTAAGAGAGATTTTAAAAGGCCTCCAAACAGGATTCAAGTTGTTTTTCACAACCTGTAAAAATAAAGTTTCAAAGACTAGTTACAAAAATGTTCAGCTCATTAATGTTTTGCTCTTGCCTTTCTAGGCAACATTCTCACCATTCATCTTTCACTTCTTTGCTAAAGAACAATTTTAAATAAAATCTAGACAGGATAGGATTATACAACTGCTATATGTAAAATGCAACAGTTTGTCCAGTTGTAGTACATTCCAAGGAAAGAAAAATATATTATTTGGCCAAGATATATACCCATTACAAGGTATGCTTAGAAAACTACAGAAGATTATTATAAACTGAGACATTAAAGCTTCGTATGTTCACAGAGAGCTTATTAGCTACATAGAAAACAGAGGGGAAACAAATGTGAACAAATACAGTTCATCTATTCAACCAAATATATACAAACAAATTACTCTTACATGCTGCTACTTTGAAATTTTAGTGAAACAGTAATACAACTAAGATATAGAAAAAGCACTGAAACTCTTTTGTGTATTTATTAGGAAAATGGTACTTTGATTTTTCTGGAAACCCAGGGATTTCATTGTAAAAGACAGAATATTCAAAGGACTTGAACTGGAGATGAAAAAACCAACCCCACTGCCATCAAGTCAATTCCAAGTCATGTAGGACAAAGAACTGCCCTCATAGAGCTTCTAAGGCTATAAATCTTTATGGAAGCAGACTGCCTCATCTTTCTCCCATGGAGTGGCTAGCCGGTTTGAATCATCAACCTTTTGGTTAGCAGGTGAATGTTTTAACCACTATGTCACCAGAGAGGTAGTCTTAATTCATGACTTAAATTTTAATATATATAGATACGTAAGTATTTCCCAGCTGTGTCCACTGAGAATATTTAAAAGCAATGACATACCAATAGCAATGAACAAAAACTGGCACCCATATCTTGGTGTCTAAATACTATTCCTGCTAAACCCAGAAAAAAATAAATAATAAAAATGAAATTTAAAAAACAAAGAAAAAATAAATAAATACCATTTCTGCTAAAAGGAATAACCAAAACCCAAACTCACTGCCACTGAGTCGATTCCAACTCATAGTGACTCCCTTTTGGTTTCCGAGGCGGTAAATCTTTATGGAAGTAGATTGATTGCCCAGTCTTTGTTCCACAGAGTGGCTGGTGGGGTTTAAACCACTAACCTTCTGGTTAGCAGTCAAATGCCTTAGGCATTATGCCACCAGAGCTCCTTGCTAAAAGGAATAGGGCTCATTTAAGGAAATGGCTCACCTAAGATATGGGGCAGGGAAAGTACAGTAATAAACTGAGAACATACTTGAACATGAAGTAAGAGAATGCTTAAATACTAATGGGATCATATTAAAAGGCCTCAGGAGCCATTTGAAGGCCCTCCCCCTGATCAAAATTGTATTAATTTAAGCAGCAAAAATTAAAATTATAATAAATGTAACACAATGAATAAAACAAAAAAACACTTTTACAATGATACCAAAAATAAAAATGAGAGAGGGGGAGAGATGAATGAGGAATGTCTGCTAAAATATGTAAAAGCCATAAAATACTTAGAAAGTAAATTACTATTTTACAAGCACCCATATAATAACTGATTTAGATGACAATCATCAGTTGATGCTAAAACCACTGGGTGAAATGTTAGAGAACAGGTTATTCACTCAGTCTCAAAGTACCACACTATGAACCGCTCATTAATTACAAAGGGAATAAATTGGACTTTATAATGGCATAGTGCTTAAAGCATCTGACTGCTAACCAGAAGGCTGACAGTTCAAACCCACCAGCCACTCCTCGGAAGGAAGATTGGGCAATCTACTTCCATAGTCAATACTGCCTTGGAAACCCAAGGAGGGGTTGCTATGAGTCGGGTCCTACTCGACGGCAGTGAGTTTGGTTTTTTAACGGAGAGGTCTGGTGGCCAGCAGCTTAACTGAGTAGCCGACCTCAGCATCACCAATACTGGACAAGCTGATACTATGGGCTCCTGATGGTGCAGAAGAAGGTGCACATGTGATGCTCTTTGACAAAAACACTTGAACTGGACGTAATGGTGAGGAAATAAAAGAATCCAGAATGTGAGACCATCTGACCTTGATTATTTAAGAGATTCAATGGCATGAAGGCATAAGGAAGGTAGGGAGAACAATACTATTTTGGGGATATAATCCCCAAATGTAATATGTGAACTTTGACTGGATCATAAAAAAAAAAAAATTTAAAAGAAAAAACATATAAAACAAGTGCAGAAATCTGAAGATGAATCATATATTGGGTGATGTTACTATTTCAATGTTAATTTCCTAAAGTGTGGTTTAACAGGAGCGTGTCCTTGTTCTTGAGAGGGTCCTGTATTAGCATTTAGAGGTGAAGACTCATGTCTCTGCAGCCTACACTAGGATGCTTTTGGAAAAAAGGAAGTATATGTATGTGTTCCTAAGTTTGTGTGTCTATGCTCAGAGAGAAAGAAAAGAGACAGACAGAGCAAACACAGAGAGGTAAAGTCATGACCCCTTAGTGAATTAGGTAAGGGGTATGCAGGTACACAATGTAGTGTTCTTCAAAATAATAGTAATAATAATAATAATAATTTGACTAATAATTAAGCATGGTAATACCTCCTGATTAAAAAAAAAAAAGGTGACATTTTTTACTTCATGTCTGGCTATATATAAATATGAACTCAAACAGAACACTTAGATTACTACAATTCCAAAGGAAACGTCTCCCCTATCTTTCAAATGCAGATATTTACCTCTGTTCGATGAACCATGAGCCAGTTCCCATCAGATGTCTGTTTGTGGAATTCGAGGTATGGATCTGACTTTCCAAACAGATCCTACATTAAAAGAAAAAAGGCAATTATTCTCCTTTGAAACTATATGTAACCACATTTTGTACACATTAACAGCCACTGAAGTCTGGCTCCAGGACAGATATATATTGGCATTAAGTGCAAATCCTGTCACCTTCCTTACAAATATAAACTTGCTAAAGGAAAATCGCTAAGGCATTTGTGAGCAATGTTCTTACTCCCATCCACCACATCCATAATTCAGAAAAACATGATGGCTTTAAAATGGAATCATCAAAAGAGTGCATAATAAAAGTTCTTTCGTGCTTGTTCTGACTGCAAAGGACAGATTCTGAGATTCACACACATCCATGACACACTAACGGCTTTAATTCACATAGCAGTAAACAGTTTTATATCATTTCAAACACTGGTCATACCAACTTTCTGAGGTAATCATGTCAGTTTTAAAAGAGAAAAGGATTCAGAGGGTTTAAATGATTTCCAACATCACATTTAAAATTAATTGATATATCTGGACCTTGACTTTATATCTAAGCCTACCAAGCTCAATTCTCTCACTAATACATTACAGTTTATACGCCGAGGGAGAAGGCAGATGTGTGGAATACAAAACAGAATTACTTGAAAGGCACACACTACATTTTCTATTTTGTACTTCACCACAGCACTCCTGTACAGTTAATCAAGCACAGTTAAGCATTCAAAAATACACTTGTCAGTACTGGAAGTCCTAGCCAGGGCCA
>NW_006922356.1:385215-390226 GCF_000298275.1 Orycteropus afer afer
GGAAATTTTCTTTGTTGGTTACCAGGGGTAGGAGTGGAGGGGAGGGAAGGCTGTTAGATAGATAGAGATAAGTATTGATTTGGGTGAAGAAAAGGGCAATGTACCAAATGTGAGTGACCAATATGGCACCATTGAGGATGAGAAAGACATAGAGAGGTACACGGGAGGTACAAACAACAAATATGAACCCTTTTGCACATACAGTACAGCATTGTCAGTGAAGGCAAACATGGATATATGGGTGGATAGATGGGTGGATAGGCTAAACGATTAGGTATGTCTATGAAATGGGGAGTGTATCCAACAACATACATAGGGTTGGCAGACAATGGTCCTGTAAGTTTATGTGAATGATCTGAATTCCCAGGTGCATAGTAGAGCTGACAAGGGGCAAGGTTGTGGTCACTGCTTGGTCACAGCCAGCTACCCAGAGGGTAGTGTCAAAACTATAAAAACACCCAGCCTCCACAACACTAAGAATAGAAGAACTAGATGGTGCCTAGCTACTACTGCTTACCACTCTGAAAGGGATCACAATAAAAGATCATGGATAGAGTGGGAGAAGAGTGTGGAACAAAACTCAAAACCATAAAAAACACCAGGCTTACAGGAAACTGGAGGAACCCCCAAAACTATGGCCCTTGAGACACTCTTCGAGCCTGGAAATGTACTTATTCCTGTGGCTAACCTTTCAGCCAAAGGATAGGCGTGTAAGGTAAACAGTTACACCAGGGAGGTACTCACGCTTTAGAACAATCAACCATATGAGATCAAAAGGGCAGCATTTGCCCAGGGATAAAGCTCAGAAGGCAGGAAAGAATGGAAAAAGGACCAAGGGAAATAGTAAACAAAGGAAGGAAGTGGGAAGAGTGCTATTGTTCTTGTTAGATGCCATCAAGTCCTCTCTGACTCATAGAGACCCAACACACAGCAGAACGAAACACCACACCGTCTAGTGCCAGCTCCGTGATCCTTGCTATACTTGAGCCCATCGCCGCAGCCACTGTGTCAAACCATCTTGTTGAGGGTCTTCCCCTCTTTCATCCACCCTCCACCTTACCAAGCATGACATCCTGCTCCAAGGAACAGTCCCTTCTGATAACATGACCAAAGTAGGTGAGATGAAGTCTGGCCATTCTCACTTCCAACAAGCATTTCAGCTGCACTTCCTCCAGGACAGATTTGTTAGTTCTTTTAGCAGTCCATGGTTCTTTCAGCATTCTTCACCAGCACCGCAACTCAAAAGCCTCAATTCTTCTTTGGTCTTTCTTATTCACTGTCAAGCTCTCACATGCATATGAGGCGATTGAAAATGTCATGGCTTGGGTCAGGTGCACCTTAATCCTCAAGGAGACATCTTTGTCCTTCAGCACTTGAAAGAGGTCCTTTGCAACTGATTTGCCCAGTGCTATACGTCGTCTGATGTCCTGACTGCTGCTTCCATTGGCAGTGATTGTAGAACCAAGCAATGTGAAGTCTCTGACGACTTCAATCTTTTCTCCATTTATTGTGATGCTGCTTATAAGTCCAGTTGTGAGGATTTTTGTTTTCTTTATATTGAGATGTAATCATACTGCACACTGTATTCTTCAATCTTCATCAGTAAAGTGCTTCAAGTCATCCTCACTTTCAGCAAACAAAGTTGTGTCGTCAGCATATTACAGTTTTTAATAATTCTTCCTCCAATCTTGATGCCACGTTCTTCTCCATACAGTCCAGCTTCTTGGATTATTTGCTCAGTATTTAGATTGAGTACGTATGGTGAAAGGATACAATCCCAATACACTCCCTTCTTGATTTTAAACATTGCAGTGTCCCTTTGCTCTGTTCAAATGACAGCCTCCTGGTCTATGCACAGGTTCCTCATGAGTACAATTCAGTGTTCTGGAATTCCCATTCCTCTCAATGTTATCCACAATTTGTTATGATCCACACAATCAAATGCTTTTGCATAATCAATAAAACACAAGTAAACGTCTTTCTGGAATTCTTTGCTTTGAGCCAAGATCCATCTGACATCAGCAATGATATCCTTTGTTCCAAATCCTCTTCTGCATCCAGATTGCACCTCTGCAAGTTCTCTGTCAATGTACTGTTGCAATTGTTTTTGAATTATCTTCAGTAAGATTTTACTTGTGTGTGATATTAATGATAGTGTTTGATAATTTCCACATTGTGTGGGATCACCTTTCTTTGGAATGGGTACAAGTGTGGATCTCTTCCAGTCAGTTGGCCAGGTAGCTGTCTTCCAAATCTCTTGGCATAACTGAATGAGTGTCTCCAGTGAAGCATCCATTTGTAGAAACATCTCAATGGGTATTCTGTCAATTCCTGGAGCCTTTTTCTTCACCACTTCCTTCAGTGCAGCTTGGACTTCTTCCTTCAATACCATTGGTTCGTGGTCATATGCCACCTCCTGAAATGGATGAAGATCTACCAGTTTGTTTTGGTACAGTGACTCTGTGTATTCCTTTCATCTTCTTTTAATGTTTCCTACATCATTCAATATTTTGCCCATAGAATCTTTCAATATTGCAACTCATGGCTTAAATTTTTTCCTCAGTTTTTTCAGCTTGAGAAATGCCAAGTATGTTCTTCCCTTTTGGTTTTCTAACTCCAAGTCTTTGCACATTTCATTGTGGTAATTGGCTTTGTCTGCTCAAGCTGCTGTTTGAAATCTGCTGTTCAGCTCTTTTATCTTGTCTTTTCTTCCATTTGCTTTAGCTACTCTCCACTCAAGAGCAAGCTTCAGAGTCTCTTCTGTCGTTCATTTTGGTCTTTTCTTCTTTTCTTGTCTTTTTTAATAACCTCGTTTTCTTCATGGATATTCTTGATGTCATCCCACAATTCTTCTGATTTTCTGTCACTGGTATTCAATGCATCAAATCTATTCTTCAGATGGTCTCTAAATTCAGGAGGGATATTTTCAAGATCATATTTTGGCTCTCGTTGACTTGTTTTAATTGTCTTCAAGTTGAACTTGCATATGGACAGTAGATGGTCTGTTCCACAATCAGCTCTTGATCTGGTTTTGGCTGAAGATATTGAGCTTTTCCATCGCCACTTGCCAAAGATGTAGTCAATCTGATTCCTGTGTATTCCATCTGGCAAACTCCATGTGTACAGGTACCCTTTGTGTTCTTGAAAAATTATTTGTAATGAATAAGTTGTTGGTCTTGCAAAATTCTATCATGCGATCTCCAACATTATTTCTGTCACCAAGGCCAATTTTCTAACTACTGGTGATTCTTCTTTGTTTCTAACTTTTGCATTCTGGTCACCAGTAATAATTAACACATCTTGATTGCATGTTCGATCAATTTCAGACTGGAGAAGCTGATAATAATCTTTAATTTCCTCATCTTTGGCTTTGGTGGTTGGTGCATAACTTTGAATAACAGTCGTATTAACTGGTCTTCCTTGTAGGTATATGGATATTATCCTATCACTGACAGCACTGTACTTCAGGACAGAGCTTGAAACATCCTTTGTGAGGGTCACACCATTCCTCTTCAAATTGTCATTCCTGGCACAGTAGATCATATGGCCGTCTGGTTCATAATGGCCAAAAACAGTCCATTTCAGCTCACTTAAGCCTAGGATATCAATCTTTATGCGTTCCATTTCATTTTTGACAATTCCAATTTTCCTGGATTCATACTTCATACATTCCACATACCAATTATTAATGGATGTTTGCAGTTGTTTCTCCTCAATTTGAGTCATGTCACGTCAACAAATGGAAGTCTCGAAAGCTTCACTTTATCCATATCAGTGAGCTTGGTTCTACTCCTATGATGCAGCTCTTTTTTTTTTTTTTCCCCAGTATTTTGAGAGCTTTCCGACCTAATGAGCTTGTCCTCCTGCACTGTATAGCACAATGTTTCCAGGCTATTCATAAAGTTGTGCAGAAATGTATCAGACAGTGTTTCTCTGCTATTCATAAGGTTTTCCCTGACCAATTCTTTGAGAAGTGGATGGCCTCTTCATTCTTCCTAGTCTGTCTCAGTTTGCAAGCCGCCCAAAAACCTGTGCACCATGTGCAACCCCACTGGCCTTTGAAACACTGGTGGCACAGCCTCACGCCTCACAGCAACATGCCACTACAATATGACAAACCAACAGACAAGTTTGTCTTCCTTAGCTGTTCAAAACCTCTCCACCCTCCCCTTAACTGGATCCTTGCTACTTTCCAGCCACTTGGGAGTGGTGCCTTGGTCCCTCCCCTTACCTGGATCCCTGCTGCTGCCTCCTCACTCTGCCCTGTCCCCCTGGCTTTTCTCCCCCAAAGTGCTATTACATTGTGGGAATTGCAATGAATGTCACAAAACAAAACGTGTATGAACTGTTGAACAGAAAACCAATTTACTCTGTAAACTTCCACTCAAATCACACACAAAAATAAATTTAAAAAACATACACACATACATACATATAAACACAAAGAGTAGTAAAAACTTTTCAACTAAACCTTATTTCTAAAAATATCTTAAATGTAATAAGGCTCCCTATGCCCAATTTTAGGAGCTTTGGTGGCACAGTGCCTGAGGCATTTGACTCCTAACCAAAAGACTGGCAGTTCAAACCCACTAGCCTCTCCTCAGAAGTAAGACTGAGCAATCTACTTCCAGAGAGACACTGCCTCAGAAACCCAAGGAGGGGTCACTATGAGTCGAATTGACTCAATGGCAATGAGTTTGTTTTTAGTGTTTTTTATGCCCAATTTTACAAAACTAGTAACAGGATACAGAGAAGTTAACTTTTCAAAAACACATGAACACATTCCATCCAACCAAACTTAAGAAATAATTCTTTGAGAAAATCAGAATGTCATTATTTTCAGTTTGCACATCAGAAAACACATCTTGTAAAAGTTCATTTACCAGATGATTGGGACCTTCTAAAAATTAACTTTTTATGTGCTTCCAAAGACTTCTCCAAAAGAGTCAAAAGAGAACCTACAGATTGGGAAAAAATATTTGGTAATAACATATCTGACAAGGGACTTATC
>NW_006922356.1:392032-431973 GCF_000298275.1 Orycteropus afer afer
TTGAGTCTGACCTCCAGAAAACCCTCGCAGAGCGGTGGTTAAGCATTTGGCTATTAACCAAAAGGTTGGCAATCAAACCCACGAGGTATTCTATAGCAGAAGAATGTGGCAGTCTGTTTCTATAGAGAGTTACAGCCTTGGCAACCTTGTGACACAGTTCTATTCTGTCTCAGAGGTTCAAAATGAGTTGGAATTGACTCTACAGCAATGGGTTCGATTTGTTTGTATGTTTTGGTTGTGACTCTGACCTCCGCCATGTTTAGTGAAAAAGGCAAAGTAGACAACAGAACAATACTTTTATCTAAGGGCTGGAGGTTGGCAGAAAATATAAATATAATATACACATATATTCGGAAGGAAGATGAGGCCATCTACTTCCGTAGTGATACTGCCTTGGTAACCCAAGGAGGGGTCGCTATGAGTCGGGTCTGACTTGACAGCACATAACAACAACAACACACATATATACATACATAAAAAATTTCTATTGTCAAAAAACTGAAGGATTAAACCATAAAATACAAATTTTTAAAATTTATAAACAGGAAAGAACAGACAGGAGGAGCAGCTAAACATATTTAATATACTTCAAGTAGATCTGATCTTAAAGCAAACCTAACCTACAACCATCAAGTTGATTCTGACTCACAGAACCCCTATAGAACACAGCAGAATTGCCCCATAGGGTTTTCAAGGCTGTAAATCTTTACAGAAGCAAACTGTTACATATTTTTCCCACAGAGCAGCTGATGGGTTCCAACCACCAACCTTCCAGTTAGTAGGCAGATGTTTTTACCACTGAGCCACCTAAGAAACATGTAAACCTTTACATTATTATAAATCAAATTTATTTAATTTAAAAAAACAATCCCTAAATATTAAAATGAAACTGGGGGTTGCCAGGGGCTCAGGAGGAGGAAAGAGGGGTTAATAGTGGCATTTTCAGGACACTGAAACTATTCTGCATGATACTGTAATGGCGCCTACATAACTATATGCATTTTTCAAAACCCACAGAACTATATAACACAAAGTGCAGACCCAATGTAAACTATGGATTTAGGTGAATAATAATGTATCAATATTGGTTCATCAACCAGAACAATGTACCATACAAGGCAAAATGTTAACAGGAAAAATCATGCAGGAAGGGGGGTATATGGGAACACTGAGTACTTTCTGCACAATTTTTCTGTAAACCAAAACTGCCCTGAAAAAAACAGTATTTTAAAAATGAAACTATGTATCAAGGTGACAGCACAACCACACAGAAAATTATTTCTTTAAAACATAAAAATTTGACTATGTGACCCAAGTAAGTACAATAAACCTAAAGACAGAAAGAAGAAAAAGAAAGATCAACCTGCTTCCAGTTAATAATAACTATTAATTTAATAATTATTATTAATAATAATACTGATAGTTTCATTCTGAAACTATTATATATGGATGTAAGACTTACTTATAACAGTTTCAGAATAAAAATACCAGTAGCAGAAGGAGCTTTGGTGGCTCAGTGCTTAAGGCATTCAGTTGCTAACCAAAAGATTGATGGTTCAAACCCAGCAGCCCCTCCAAGGGAGAAAGATGAGGCAGTCTGCTTCTGTAAAGATTTACAGCCTTGGAAACCCTATGGCAGTTCTACTTTATCCTATAGAGTTGCTACAAGCCAGAATTGACTCGATGGCAGCGGGTTTGGGTTTGGTTTGGAAGTAGTAGAAAAGTTATCATGCTAATATAATAATACCATGCTAATATAATAATATAACAAATATTTTCAGCATAAGAGTAGAAGAGACAAAGACAAAAGAAAATAAGTCCTGTAATCTTAAATTTGAATTGGTAATAGTGGTATAAATTTATGGATTTCTAAAAAAGTCTCTGACTACTTCCTACTCTAAGATGCTTTTAAACTGCATTATAAAGTAAATGCAAGTGATGGAAAACATCGCTTAGGTTGTAGAATTAAGTGAAAAAAAATCACTAAAGGAATTATTCTAATCTACCTAAAATACTAAATTATTGGGTTATTATATATTGTCCATCACCCTTCAAAAATAAAATAAAAATTGGCTTTTGACTGCAAAGAGGTAACTAACCTATAATTAATAAAACATGGCCTTTGCATTTTTTTCCGTAAAGGTTATCCTACAACACTCTCACATAACTTACATTAATGCTTGTAGTCAACTTCTCTTTTAAGCTAGACAAATCCTTTGATTTGATCTAAAGGACAGAGGTTGAGGCAAAAGAGTTCTGCTTAAACATCCACACACACACACAAACACACACACGTGTAGACTGGGAAGTAACCGATGCTCAGAAAGAGAGTGTCCATAATATTAACTGATAGTATTATTTTCTCAAGAAAGAATCAATGTGAAGAAAAACATGACATCCTTATTGAAACCTGAATAACTACTCACCTTATTATCCAGTTTTCTTGCTTCCATTTCAAACAAGACCACTCTGTTATCCTTTATTTCTTCAGCTGAAATCTAGGTGTAGAAAAGTAAGTGAAAGAAAACACATTTTAGGAATGCTGGTAGACTCATGAAGTGCTGATTTATTCTGTTATGTAAAAATACATAAAGTCCATCCTAATATAGATTAAGATAAATGAATAAATTAATTCTAAAATGTTTAATAAGAAAGATTTATTGGATGAACCCCTCAACCTATTGCCCTGGGATAACCTTCAAACTCCAAACCAAAAATATCCCCTGAAGTCTTCTTAAAACCAAACAATAGCTTAAGTTAGTTGGAAAAAAAGAAAGTATATCTTGAACATTATGTCTTTCAAGAACTATCTGGAATCAAATTAACAAGAGCAACTCAAAAAGATTAGAATGGAAGCTTAGGGGGCAGTGAGTTTATGTTAATGAGGGAGGAAAAATTCAGAAAGAAAGGGTGAGAATGGTTGCAGAACTCAAAGACTGTAATCAGTGTATATTCTCAACAACAAAATAAATAAAATTTAAAGAAAAAAGAAAGATTTGCCATTATCTCTTTTATGTGTGTGAATTATTTTCCCATAATATGCCAAATCTGCATTATGCAACTTTCTCTTTCAATGCTGTTGCCCAAACTGGATCTTTTCCATTCTCATAGAAAATTCAAAGTTAGAAGACTGAAGAATATCCTCCGTACAAGACTGCTATCTTAACTCTAGCTAACGCTCTCCAAACTCTGAGAAGCTTAAGTAAATCCTATCTAGAAAATTCTCTAAAACTGAAACAACAGTGTTTTTTAATCCAATGTAAGTGAAATATTTATTCTACTTAAAAACAAGATTTCAGGCAATCAGGGTCCCAATAGCAATAAAGCTAACTACTAATGTTCTCTGTCTGTCCTAGGAAAGTTAACTCCTGCCTCAGGAAATCTAAAACAGAGCAAAATAGCAGCTCAGAGACTTGTGTGTGATAACCACCACAACCCTCAAACATGGACCTCTCAGGGAGCCAGACTTTCATTCTCATACATACCATCACCAGTGATTACACTGACAAGAACTCTAGGAGACAGCATACGCAAAGGCTTAGCATTATATAATTTGACATCTAAAATACGATAAATGCATATATTCATTTGGCTAGGGCCAACGATCAGCAATGGAAAAATCTGGGTGAAGAATGGGCAGCAGATTGCAAACATAGTAAAGATAGTTAAGAGTTCAAAGGATTCAGTGGACACCTGAGAAACAACTACTGATCTCTAATCATATGGAGCAAAAGGGAATGAAGGAAATCAAAGGCTCAAAGAAGAAACTAGTCCCATGGGAGTAAAAGCCCACACAAACCACAACTTCTTCTAGGCTGAGATCAGAACTAGATAGGGCCTGGCTACCACTACTGACTGTTCTGACCAGGCATACAAATTGATTGGCTTATACATACTGACTGGCTTATAAAATAAACAGTATCACTGAGTAATGTGTTCCCTTCAGCTATTAAATATATGAAATCAAATGATCAACATTTACTCAAAAGCAAAGATGAGAAGACAAGGAGGGGAAGGGTAGCTAGATCAATAAAAAACAGAACAGAGAGCAGGGAAATAATGAGAATGCTGACACACTGTAAAAATTGTAACCAATGAATGACACAGAACAATTTGTATCAAAACTGTTAAAGAAGAATGTAATTTGCTGTGTAAACTTTCACCTAAAACAGTGAAATATTAAAAAAAAATAATAATAATAATAGAGTGCAGAGGATTCAATGGCCATGTCATAATGTAACACCCATGTGAAATAAAATCCTTTATACAAAAGTTTCTGCCATGTTCAAGGGATGATGCTTGCTTTGTAGAGAACCAAACTGATCCATTCAGATTATGGAGCAGTTTCTCCCGAACTTAGGAATTTACCTTTCCATGGGGAGAGGCAAGCATCACCAAGATACACTTGACCTCTACATTGTTGTTGTTGTTGTTAGGTGCCATCGAATCGTCCCCGACTCATAGCAACCTTATGCGCAGCAGAATAAAACACTGCCTGGTCCTGTGCCAGCCTCACGATCCTTGCTATACCTGAGCCCATCGCTGCAGCCACTGTGTCAATCCATCTCCTTGACCACTACAGGCAACTTAAAAACTAAAGGAAGGGATTCTCACATGGCATTTTCTCTTTGTCTTTTTTGGCACAACACACTTTCCATTTATGACCACTATAAGATGAACAACAGCAAAAAAAAAAAAAAAAAGGATCTTATTTTACCGTAATGGTCCCTTTTCCTGCAGGTTTGCCATTTTTAAGCACCAGTGGTCGAGTTAGCTTCTTACTGGAAACAATCTGTTAAAATTGGAAAGTGCAGTCATTTCACTTCAACATGTAAATTTGTAAGCTATATGGTTTCAAAGAAAAGGCTGAATATAAAGTTCACATAAAACCATAAAAAACAGAAACACTGATCCTAAAGATTTTTAGATTGTAAAAACATTTAAATGCACCTACCCATGTAAAACCCACTGGAAGAGATTTCCAAAGAGCCACCCTGGCAGACACAATCTCCCTGGCCCACTAGTTTCTTTGCCAACTATCTCAAAGTTTAAGTTCTTTCTTGTAATGGAAAAAGAGGACTTGATTCTCATCAGATACAAGAATTCCTGAACTGAAATACCTGTAAGTAAAAGGTAAGCCTTAGAACACTAAATAAATGGGACCTACTATTCAATCCCTATAAAATCTGATTAAAATACAGCAAACCAAGGTACCTGCTAACAGATCTACCTCCCAAATTCATTAGAATTGGGTCACCAATCTGACATGGGAAGAGCAATCTTCACTCATGACCTCACACTAAGAAAAAAAGCTGAAAAACTAAGTATCATTAAAAATGGGTCAGTTAACTACACTGTGATTTTTTCCAAAAAAAATATAAATACATGTTTTAATTTTGTCTTTGATGATATTTATCAAAGTTTTAGAAAACCAGTCAATTCCATATTATCCTTGAGACACAAGAATAATTATGTTCTCTTAACAATCAAGCCTGAAAAATAAATTCATAAAAGACAATTGAGTGACAACATATCACCCAATTTAAAAAAAAAAAATACACTCAACTTCTCCCTCCCAAAGCCTTCCTCAATCTATACAAATCATTATGATCTTTCCTTAGAAGTCAGACTCTCAGCTAGGAGCAAAGTGGCAAGCCAACAGACACAGCCCTACCCTGACCACGGCTGTCACATACTAGGAAGTGAGATAATTAAGCAACTACAACAAAGTATGGTGAATGTTGTGGTAAAATCATACACAGAGAGTGTCAAGTAAATATCAGGAGATACCCCAAAATAGTCTAGAGAGTCAGAGAAGGCTTATCAGAAGGAAGGAGGTATAAACTAATACACCCAAGATTGAAGAGGAGCAAGAAAGATAAAGGAGTGTTGTGTGGCGTCAGGAGAAAAGAGGTGCCAATCATACTAATTAATTAGAATATTATTGTTACTTTCGTAACATGTATGACTTGAACATAAGAATAAAATTATACTAAAATCTGTAACAGCACACAAAACAGTAAGAACAATGGTATTATTTATTGAAATAATACCAGATCCTACTCTATCACCATCAACCCCTCTTTGCTCCTGAATGATTAGCTAAGTAGACATGGTATTATTTATTGAAATGTCTTATGAAACACCCAAAGCACAAAAGAAATAACAGGCTTTGCCAAAAGCAGGTGATACTGATCCTTATGGAAAATAAGACAAATTCTAGTTCTCTTTAAGTCAGCCATACTAATGTATGAAAGGGATTACATGGCTTTTCAACTTTAAAAATCAAACTAATAAACACTCAAAAACACCCAATCCTTTGGTTAAAACGTAGACAAAATAGAACATAGTAGCCATTATACGCACTTGTCCCAGGGTACATTCAAATTCTCCTAAGAAGTCATCATCGCTCAGCTCAATAGTCTTGTTGTCGATGTCATAAATTCCAAATCTCAATTTCTGAACCACTTCAAAGTAGTAATCAATAATAAATGTCTTGGAAAATTTGGGACTCAAGCAATTTTTAATTCTTTCTGTGCGTTCAACCTATATATGTATATATCCCCCCCAAAAGAAAAAAAATCAGATTAAAGTGCACTTGGAATTCAATTTTTACATTCTAAACACAATGAAATGTAGGCATGACAGCTAAAGGATGTTTATACATATGTATGGAAAATTCCAAAATCGATTGCCCCTAAAAGGGACATTAAAAGATTACATGGTTTTATTAACATTTTCAATAAATTCTTTACATTGTCAAAGAGCAATTCAGATTACTACCATGTAGAATATTTAGTATTACCTCATACCACTGTTGGCCACTTGTATTCAAAAATAACACACATAACGGGTCTGACTTTGACCCTACATCTGTGTCCAGAAGATTGTCACAGGAAATATTCAGCTCCACTTTTGTAACACACTGGGCAGCCATCTCTTGAGCTGTGAGAAAACCATGAAATGAGAAAGCCAATGAAATGAGGCCTTTAAGAAGCACACTTACTGTGAATGGAGAAAGCTGGATTCTTACAACCCCATTAGTCTTAAGAACAGGATCACAGTGAACTTGCTAGAATGAGACTACTTATTATATGTCTTTGATGGGAATTTGGGTGTCTCTTTGGGTGTCTACTGAGGAGCTTTCGTGATGTAATGGTTAAAGCATTAGGCTGCTAACCAAAAGGTCAGCAGTTTGAACCCATCAGCTGCTCTGCAGGTGAAAGACGAGGCAGTCTGCTTCTGTAGATTTACAGCGTTGGAAATTCAACGGGACAATTCTACTTTGTCCTATGGGGTTGCTATGGGTCGGAATCAATTGAAGGCAGTGGATCTGGTTTTTGTTTTGGATGTCTATTAGCCCATCCCAGTGATATTCCATCAGTCAGATTCTCTTTCCAGGATAAAATTCCCTTACTATATGACAGTAAAATGCAGCTTTGATGATGGCAAATAAAAAATACTAATTTTTTCACCATATTGGAAAGTTTACCGTTTAGGAAAAGTCCAAGAATAATCTTAATCCTTCACTTAAATGTAGATAGAACGTTCTGCTACAAAACAAACAGACTGCAATCTTATTTTTATTTAATTAATAGAATATTGAGTGTAATAGTTTCTGTTTTCAAAGAAATATGGCTAAGACTCTAATCTGAGGAATAAAAAGTCTCAAGCACCCCCACATTTTACAGCAGTTTTCAACCTCGGCTGCTAACTGGAATTACTTGGAGAGTTTTAAGAGCTACTGACACCTCAGTCCCTTCAATACAAAGAGATTTAATTTAAATGGTTTAAGGTCTAAACTCGGGAGCTCTGGTAGCATAGTGGTTAAGGCACTTGACTGCTAACCAGAAGGCTGGCGGTTCAAACCCACCAGCCACTCCACAGAAGGAAGATGGGGCAATCTACTTCCGTAGTGATACTGCCTTGGAAACCCAAGGAGGGGTCGCTATGAGTCGGGTTTGACTCAACAGCACATAACAACAACAACAACAAGGTCTAAACTGAGTATTGGCTTCCTATCTGATTCTGATATGTAGATAAGCCTGGCAAACCACTGTTCTACAGAAAGCACCCAGCATATAGACAGAAGCCAGTTTACCTCATTGACTCGCTAAGAAACACTAGCGTTAGCCTACCCTCCACACAGCCCACCACTCCCCACCTGCCAAATGATATTTGAAGAGGATTGTGGAAAGGACAGAGGGATTAATGGGAGCTGGCTTTGAGAGGGGATGCAGCCTTCAAGGTTGAGCTGCTGTTCTACCTGAATCCAAGGGAAGAAAGGGACTTCAGGTGACACCATTAAGAATAAACAGGCAAATTGTTCCCCTGCTGAATGTCTACTTAGCTAATCATTCAGGAGCAAAGAGGGGTTGATGGTGATAGAGTAGGATCTGGAAGTGGGATGATAACTGTTCCTTCAAGGCTGCTGGCAAACACCCTCAGAATGTGGAGTATTTTAATGCCCTCTGCCCTCTACTTTGAGATTTATGACAATTCTGGGACAAGAGAATAAATCTATTCATTATCCTGTGACATTTAAATATGGCAGTCGGATTTCTGTGCTATCTAAAATGCCAAATCAAGTTTTAAATATTAACGTAACAATTAACTAAATATTAACTATTAATTTTGCTCTTTAGTGGTATCAGAAAACAACTCATGTCTTACAAAATTTCTTTAATAGGCTCTAAAAACAGTAAAAAGTCTCAAATACGTCAAAAGTCAATAGTAGTCTTTAAGATTCCTAAATTAAAGGAGACTGAAAACAACAAGGTAGGTTGAGTAGTCCCAATGGTAGTCACAGGCAAAGGCTATACACGTGTACTTTCATCAGGTGAGAGAATAGATCTTAATAAATAACACACTTTACAAATGCCCAAATTGCTTTCTAAATCCCCTACCCAGGGATATTTCAGTAAACCTAAAACTACTGTGTCCTTTTACTGTCTATGTATAAAACTAGATTTTTATTTCACTTTATTTATTTTTTGCCACTTTACATGCATCAATTTGGTTAAGTGCTAAGATACATGGTGCTCACAAGCACAAACGATATTACGGGCAAGGAGAAATCAGTGAAGCAGTCAGGGAATTTAAAAGCACAAGTGAGACTTACACAGCCTGGGCTCTGAAGGACTCAATTTGAGTAGATCAAGAGGAGACAGCATGGAGCCAGGAAAGAGCAAGACATCAGACACCTGATCGTGTGTCATGGAAGCTGAGCATCCATGAGTGGAAAAGCAAAGCTGGACAGGGAGAAGAGCAAGTTTAGAGCATCCTCAAAGCCAGGCTGGGGTGCTCAGTGGGTAAAAGATGCTACTTTTATTCTGAAATTGGGGGTGACAGAATGAAGTGCTTTATTATAAAATATCACACATACCAAACGCCTTCTAATTCTATAGTGTCGTGGAAAGTAAAAAACCCTAATGTAATGTGACACCAATAAGGTCTCTTTGCCAAGCAAAAAACAAGAAACAGAGCTTAGCACCAAAATTAGCATGTCCTCATACCACTCGATTCAGAAGATTAGCTATGTCTTTTCTGAAGTATACAATATTAGATGATATTTATAATGATGACTTTAATACAATCATCATTTCCTTTCACCTTGATTCATGAAAAAAGAAAAATTTATATATGTGTGTGTGTGTGTGTTTAAATAACCAAGAAGCAGAAAGAAACTGGGAGGAAAGGAGAAATACTACAAAATACGAAAGTGCAGAGACATCTTCTGGTTAACAGCCGAATACCTAACCCACTACACCACAAGAGCACGTTATACTGCCCCTTGTCACAGGCTCTCAATTCTTACCCGGATCTCAATATCTACTTAATGTATGAACACAAATAAACTCTGTGCCTCAGTTTCCTCATCTACAAAATAAAATAATAACTGCCCCCGCTACACAGGGTTGTTGTGAGGACTGAATGTGTTAATATATTTAAAATGCTTAGAACAGTGCCTAGTACATGGTAACTATTCAATAATTACTAATTACTGTAATTATTTTATACTACTTGATCGTAGGGTCTGATCCTTTCATATCTACCCCGCATTTCACATTTTCTATTATTTCAGTCCTAGAATGATTTCCCTGTTTATTCCAACCTATTCCAAATAGCTGCACTAACAGTAACAGGTTATTAAAGTTTAGAAACCTGATCAAATTGGGACTAAATCATACCTGGGTTGAAACTTGAATCTGGCACGAGCTATATTTTCTCATATAAGTTACTTCAGCTTTCTGAAACTAGATTTCCACATCAGGAAAAATGGAGAGATACTACAAATAAACTTGTAACTCTGGCATACGCCAGCATCTTCCTTTTCCTATCTAAGAATCTGTGGAATAAATGTTAGTTGTAAAATTATGTCCATTCGTATAAGGTAGTTTAGATACTTACAAGTGACATGCCAGTGGTAGCAAGCTTAATGCAGTACCTTGAGAATGGATTTAAAATTAGACCGTAATAATTAGCTTGTTTTTTTAGCATCCACTGCAGATGAGTGGCTGATGTAGGCTACAGTCAAGTTCTTGGAAAAAGCATCAACACAAGATTCCATTCCAAGGAAACCAGTACCACTCTGAGAACTTGGAAAGGGTACAAAGACAATCAGTAACACTGTTCCAAGGAACCGAGAATGATCAGGGACTGTTAAAGCTCCCAAAGAACAACACAGGGAATTTTCTACCAGCAACCCAAAAGTCCTCAAATTTCCAAGAACAGAAAATGCAGATAATATTTTTGTGTGAAGTCAGTCTCTTAGCAAAGAGACAACACATCAGAAGAACATTTTTTCCCCTAACAATGTTCCTACAAGAGCTACAAAAATAATATGCCAGGCAAGTCTGATTATTTAGCAAATTGCTGACAGTTACATTACTGCACTGCTGCCAGGAAACAAATTTCCTCTATTAGCAACATTCCTTTCTGAAAATAACTCTGACTGCAGCCTCTTTTACCTAGAATGCCATTATGACTGAATAGTGAGTGGAAGAAATTACATAAGCATTCAGATCTGGAATCTTGTTAATAGCATCATTCATAAGGATGATCTTTTCATTTCCTGTCTATGTAATTATCTTGTACATAATATTCAATTACAAAAAGAGCAATAAGTTTCTTATACACTAATTATGAAAGGAAAATGTAAAATGAATGTTTTGTACCCTTTGAATACAGACAAGAGGACATTGGGCTGGCATAAGTGACCAGGCAAAGGAATGCAAGTGCACCTAAAGAGGAACGCTAAATATTTTAAAGGGTGCTACATATTTCACACTCCAGAGGAGGAAGATAGAAAACCCAGAAATAACCCCTAAGATTAGATAAATTTCCCTATTGCAGTTGTTGTTAGGTGCCAACCAGCAGTTCCAACTCCTAGAGGCCCTATGTGCAACCAAACGAAACACTGCCTGATCCAATGCCACCCTCACAATCATGGCTATCATTGTGGCCATGGATGCAGCCACTGGGTCAATCCATCTCATTGACATCCTCTTTTTCACTGACCCTCTACTTTACCAGAATACTTAACTGTACTCATGAGGAATGTGTACATAGACCAGGAGGCTGTCATTCAAACAGAACAAGGATTTTTATACTGCATGGTTTAAAATCAGGAACGATACACATCAGGGTTGTATCCTTTCACCATACTTATTTAATCTGTCTGCTGAGCAAATAATCTGAAAAGCTGGACTATATGAAGAAGAATACAACATCAGGATTGGAGGAAGATTCATTAACAACCTGGGATATGCAAACAATACAACTTTTCTTGCTGAAAGTGAAGATGACTTGAAGCACTTATTGATGAAAATTAAAGACTACAGTCTGCAGCATGGATTACATCTCAACATAAACAAAACAAAAATCCGCACAACTGGACCAATAAGCAGCATCACAATAAATTGATAAAAGATTGAAGTTGTCAAAGATTTCATATTACTTGAATCCACAATCAACACCAATGGAAGCAGTGGTCAAGAAATCAGACCAAGTATTGCACTGGGAAAATCTGCTGCAAAAGACCTCTTCCAAGTGCTGAAGAGCAAAGATGTCTCTTTGAAGACTGTTGTTGTTGCTAGGTGCCATCAAGTCATCTCCAACTCATAGTGACCCTATGCACAGCAGAAAGAAACACTGCCCGTTCCCGCACTAGCTCCATGATCCTTGCTATACTTAAGCCCATCAGCACAACCACTGTGTCAATCCATCTTGTTGAGGGCCTTCCCCTCTTTCATCAACCCTCCACCTTAACCAAGCATGACATCCTCCTCCAGGGAATGGTCCCACCTTAACCAAGCATGACCTTCTCCAGGGAATGGTCCCACCTTACCAAGCATGACATCCTTCTCCAGGGAATGGTCCCTTCTGACACCATGACCAAAGTAGGTGAGATGAAGTCTAGCCATTCTTGCTTCCAAGGAGCATTCCTGCTGCACTTCCTCCAGGACAGATTTCTTAGTTCTTTTAGCAGTCCATGGTACTTTCAACATTCTTCACCAGTACCACAACTCAAAAGCATCAACTCTTCTTCGGTCTTCCTTATTCATTGTCCAGCTCTCACATGCATATAAAGAGACTGAAAATATCATGGTTTGTGTCGGGCACACCTTAGAAATCCTGAAGGAGGTATCTTTGCTTTTCGGCACTTGAAAGAGGTCCTTTGCAGCTGATTTGCCCAGTGCCATATGTCATCTGATGTCCTTACTGCTGCTTCCACTGGCATCAATTGTAGAACCAAGCAATGTGAAGTCTTTGACAACTTGAATCTTTTGTCCATTTATCATGATGCAGATTACAGGTCCAGTTGTGAGGATTTTTGTTTTCTTTATATTGAGATGTAATCCATACTGCAGACTGTATTCTTCAATCTTCATCAGTAAATGCTTCAAGTCATCCTCACTTTCAGCAAGCAAACTTGTGTCATCAGCATATTATGGTTTGTTAATGATTCTTCCTCCAATCCCGATGCCACATTCTTCTTCTGAGATTTTCGGATTATTTGCTCAGCAAATAGACTGAATAGTATGATGAAAAGATACAACCCTGATGCTCTCCCTTCTTGATTTTAAACCATGCAGTGTTCCCTTGTTCTGTTCAAACAACAGCCTCCTGGTCTATGTACAGGTTCCTCATGAGTATAATTAAGTGTTCTGGAATTCCCATTCTTCTCAATGTTATCCACAATTTGTTATGATCCACACAATCAAATGCTTTTGCACAGTCAATAAAACACAAGTAAAAACATCTTTCTGCAGCAGTATATTGACAGAGAACTTCCAGAAATGCAAGCTGAGTTAAGAAGAGGACATAGAACAAGGGATATCACTGCTCATGTCAGATGGATCTTGGCTCAAAGCAAAGAATACCAGAAAGATGTTTACTTTGAAGACTAAGGTGTGCCTAATTCAAGCCATGGTGTTTTCAATCATCTCATATACATGTGAAAGCTGGACAATGAATAAGGAAGACCAAAGAGGTGATGCTTTTGAGTTGTGGTGCTGGTGAAGAATACTAAAAGTACATGGACTGCCACAAGAACTAACAGCCAGAATGCTCCTTGAAAGGGAGAATGGCCCAGACTCTGTCTCACCTACTTTGGTCCTGCTGTCAGAAGAGACCATTCCCTAGAGAAGGATATCATGCTTGGGAAAATGGAGGGTCAGCGAAAAAGGAGAAGACCCTCAACAAGATGGATTGACACAGTGCTGCTGTGATGGTCTCAGGTACAGCAAGGGTTGCACACAACCAGGCAGTGTTTCATTCTATTGTACATAGGTTCGTTGTGAGTCACAGCCAACTTGACAGCACCTAACAACAACAGCTACTACTTTACCAAATATGATGTCCTTCTCCAGAGACTGTCTTTCCTAATAAGATGTCAAAAATATATGAGATGAAGTCTTGCCAACCTCGTTTCCAAGGAGCAATCTGGCTGTTCTTCTTTCAAGAAAGATTAGTTTGTTCTACTGGCAATCCATGGTATATTTAATATTCTTCACCAACACCATAATTCAAATGCATCAATCCTTCTGTGGTCTTCCTTATTCACCATTCTACTATCACACGCATAAGAGGCAATAGAAAATATGATGGTTTAGGTCAGGTGCACCTTAGTTCTCCTTAAAGTAACATCTTTGCTTTTTAACTCCTTAAAGAGATCTTTTGCAGCAGATTAGCCCAGTGTAATACGATGTCTGATTTCTTGACTGCTGCTTCTATGGGTGTTGACTGTGCATCCAAGTAAAATGAAATCCCTGACAACTTTAAACTTTTCTTCACTTAGCATAATGTTGCTTATTGGTCCAATTGTGAGAATTTCTATTTTGTTTCTGTTGAAATATAATCCATACTTCAGGTTGTAATCTTTGATCGTCATCAATATGTGTTTCAAGTCTTCTTCACTTTCAGCAAGGAAGGTTGTGTCATTTGCATATCTCAGGTTGTTACTGAGTCTTCCTCCAATCCTGATTCAGAGTTCTTCATATAGTTCAGCTTCACAGATTAATTCCTCAGCATATAGTCTGAAAAAGCACAGTAAAAGGATACAACACTGACACACACCTTTCCTAATTTTAAACCTGCAGTATTCCCTCGTTCTATTCCAACAACTGCCTACTTGTCTATGTACAATTTCTGACTGCCACAGAAGCACATAAGTGATCTGGAGTTCCCATTCTCTGCAATATTATCCATAATTTTTATGATCTACACAGTCAAATGCCTTTGCAAAGCCAATAAAGCACAGGTAAACATCCTTCTGGTATTCTCTGCTTTCAATCAAGAGCCATCTGACATCAATAATGATATTCCTTGTTCCACATCCTCTTCTGAATCCAGCTTCAATTTCTGGTAGTTCCCTGTTGCTGTACTGCTGCTATTATTTTTTAATTGCCATCAGCAAAATTTTACTTGTGTATGATGGTGCAGTGCATAAGGCATTTGACTGCTAACCGGAAGGTTGGCAGTTCAAACCCACCAACCACTCCATGGAAGGAAGAAAGGGCAATCTACTTCCGTAAAGATTTTCCACCTCAGAAATCCAGTGAGCATCACTATGAGTCTGAATCAACTTGATGGCAGTGGGTTTGGGTTTTTTTTGTTGTTGTTGTTGTTTATGATATTAATGATACTGTTCAATAATTTCCACATTCTGTTGGATAACCTTTCTTTGGAACGGACACAAACATAGAGCTCTTCTAGTCACTTGGCCATGTAGCTAACTTCCAAATTTCTTGGCACAAATGAGCAAGTGAGTACCTCTGTGCTGCATCCATTTCTTCAAACATTTCAATTGGTATTCCTTTAGTTCCTGGAGCCTTTTCACTATCCCTTCATGTAGGTTGGACTTCTTTCAATACCATTGGTTCTTGATCATATGCTACCTCATAAAATGGGTGAACATCAACCAATTCTTTTTGGTACAGTGACTGTGTATTCTTTCCATCTTCTTCTGATGCTTCCTGCATTGTTCAATATTTTGCCCATAGAATCTTTCAGTATTGCAACTTGAGGCTTAAATTCTTTCTTCATTTCTTGCAGCTTGAGAAATGCTGAGCATGTTCTTCTCTTTCGGTTTTCTAACTCCAGCTCTTTGCACATTTCATTAAAATAATGTCTTCTCAAGCTGAAATCTTCTGTTTAGCTCTTTTATTTTATCACTTCTTCTATTCACTTTACTTATTCTCCATTCAAGAGCAAGTTTCACAGTCTCCTCTGACATTTGGTTCTTTCCTGTCTTTTTAATGCCCTTTTGATTTCTTCATGTATGGCGTCCTTGATGCCATCCCACAACTTATCTGGTCTTCAGTCATCAGTGTTCAATGTGTCAAATATATTTTTGAGATGGTCTGTAAATTCAGGTGGAAAATACTCAAGGTGTAAATTCAGGTGGGAAATACTTCAGGTCATAGACTTAGTTTATTTTCTTCAGCTTCAACTTCAAATTGGATATGAGCAATTGATGGTTTGGTTCATCAATAAAGGCCCTGGCCTTTATTCTGACTGATGATATTGAGCTTCTCCACTGTGTCTTTCCAGATGTAGTGCACTTGATTCCTGGGTATTCCATCCAGTGAAATTCACACATATGGTTACCATTTATGCTGTTGACAAAAAGTATATGCAATGACTAGGTGGTTAGTCTTGCAAAATTCTATCATGCAATCTCCAGCATAATTTCTATCATTACAGGCATATTTTACAACTACTGTTCCTTCTTGTTTTCTATTTTCATATTCCAATCATCAGTAATTATCAATGTATCCTGATTGCATGTTTGATCAATTTCTGATTGCAAAAGTTTTCAAAAAACTTCAATTTCTTCATCTTTGGCATTAGTGGTTGGTGTATGCATTTGAGTAATAGTAATATGAAGTGGTCTTCCTTGTAGGCATATGGATAGTAACCTGTCACTTAGTGTTGTACTTCATGATAGATCTTAAAATGTTCTTTTTGATGAGGAAAGTGACGCCATTTCTCTTCCATTTGTCATTTCTGGCACAGTATACCATATGATTGTCTAATTCAAAATAGCCAGTATCATGCAATTTCAGCTCACTAATGCCTAGCTCCATTTGATTTTTGACAACTTCCAATTTTCCTAGATTCATATTTCATACATTCTATGTTCTAATTATTAACGGATGTTTGCAGATATTTCTTTTCCTTTTGAGTCATACTGCATTAGCAAATGAAGATTCTGAAAGCTTTATTCCTTCTATGTCATTAAGGCCAACTCTACTTTCTGAAGGCAGCTCTTCCCCAGTCATATTTTGAGTGCCTTCCAACCTCAGGGGCTCATCTTCTGGCACTTTAAGAGACAATGTTCTATTGCTATTCATAAGGTTTTCACTGGTCAGTTTTTTCAGAATCAGACCTTCTAGCTTAGGTCCTTCTTCTTAGTCTGTTTTAGTCTAAAAACTCCACTTGAACCTGTCTACCATAAGTTACCCTGCTGGTATTTGAAATACCAGTGGCATAGCTTTCAGCATCACAGCAATATACAACCAAATCCTACTGTACAGACTACTTATTGGAGAATATTTTTGTTTAAACTCTTCTTCTGAAATGCAAACAACTAGAAATACTAACCATTATCAACCATTCTTCTGGTCATTCTAACTTTCCTGAACCAATATTATCACAGATAAGTCAAAAGAATTGAAAATTAAGACCTAACATATGAAGTGGGATCTGAAGTGTTAAATTTAAGGCATATGTTCCCTTCATTCCCTAGTTGAAAGTCCCAAGATAGGGAAAACCTCATTTCCTGTCTCCCCTTAGATCTACTCTTTAGATCTATTCAATAAAGCCCTTATGAAGATTCTGCCTACTGCAATCATCTTTCTCTCTAACATGTGCAGAATCTGCCCATAAACCTACACTTCAGTTCTTCTGTATCTATCACCAGCTTATTTATTGGAAGAGTCTCCCAGTTGGTCTTTCCACCACATATTCACAATAGGAGTCCATCACTTCTGATTTAAAAAAAAAAAAAAACCTAGATGCTCAAGGTCTATTGCTGTTAGTTGCCATCAAGTTGATCCTGACTCATGGCAACCCCATTTTTGCAAAGTAGAATGGCTGCATAGCGTATCCAAGGCTGTAACCTTTCCAAAGCAGACTGTGAGGCCTGTATTCAGCAGCACCGCTGGGTTGGTCTGTCAGCCTTTCAGTTAGCAGTCAAGCACTTAACCACCTGTGCCATCCAGGGAGCATGACCTTATTTCAATAAACTAAGCCTGGAATTCATGGCTCTGTTCACCCCTTTCCCATCTAAGTTCTTCAAAATTCACTTTAAATGACACTTCCTAATGTAGCTATTTTCCTTCCATTGTTGTTACTTATGGAGATCCTAGGTAGGGTAAATGGTAAATGTTAGGCTACTAACTGAAAGACTGGCTGCTCTAACCCACCCAGAGGTGCCTCAGAAGAAAGGCATGGCAATCTGCTTCCAAAAGGTCAGAGCACAGTAGGGTTGCCATAAGTTGGAATCAACTCAATAACAACTGGTTTGGTTTCCCCAAACTATGAGCTGTCTGAGGGCAAGGAACATGTTTTACTACTTCCTCTTTGCTTTGTAGCACAAAGCCTGGCACAGGCTAATAGCAGAAGAAAAAGGAGTAACACTGGAGTCCACAAGCTTGGTTCAAATTATTTTTCCACATTTACTGAGTTTGTCACCTTTTCCAAATCATCTCTCTGAATCTCAATTTCTTCATTTATAAAATGGGGATTTTAAAAAAAACACTGACAATTATATGGTTTTAGCATGCTCCATATGTATTAGACACTCCATGAATTGTAGAAATCATTTTATTATTAATTTAATAAATATTATTAAAATATATATGCCTTAGCATATATGGGTTATAAAATAATTTAATAAATATTATTAAAATATATATGCCTTAGCATATATGGGTTATAAAATAGTAAGACATAAAGCACCCTTCTCATCTTTGTTCATGAACTAACTTGGAAAAAGAATAAAAGAATCTCAGGATTTACACAAAATTAATTTGCCAATGAAGTCAGCCTTGACTGCATACAAGTGCCAATTTTCTTAAACCCTCTCTGAAGAGTTTGTTTACCTGAACTACTGTGTAATAGTTCATGCATGGGAGGTGGGGGGAGGCTAAACCAGGGCCAGTGAGAATGACTCATTATTTGTCCTAAAGCAATTGAGAGGGGAATCAGTGCCCACCCACCTCAGTCTTCAGCTGCAAAATGAAGAGACTGCCCTACAATAAAAGTTCTCAAAGATCCTTTCTGGTTCTAACACCATGATCCATTAACTGCTATTCCACAGTGCATCCGGTATGACCATGACTGAAAATGAGCAAGAGTAACCTTGGAATGGGGCCCAGAAACATCAACAGTAAACATACCCCACAGCAGTGTTTCTCAAACTGCATTGCTCAAAATAGTAAATATTTATAGGGGTTCTTCAAAAAAAAAAAAAAAGAGTTGGGGGTGGGGGTAATAAAGGCACAAACCCAAGAGTCATTATACTAGTTGGAAGGTCCAGGTCAAAATGAAATGGATGTATATTAAAAGGATTATTATGCTAAGGAAGGGGGGGACATGATACTGTAATAGAAGATCCAAGTGATCATTATAACTGTATTAGGGAGATGCATTCATTCAACAACTACTTATTGAATATCTAAGAGTCCTACACGTAGGGGAAAGAACAAAACAAAAGCAAAATAAATACATAGCTATTGATGTATACACAGAAACAATCAACAATAGTGTAGAATTATGTGTGCACACAAGGAGCAATCAAAGGGCCCTCAAAGGTAGAGACGCTCCCTGGAGAATACTTCTCCTTTTACGGAGGATTAAACTATATTCCACTATAAAAGGATTTGCATTCATGTTGCTACTACTTATTTTTTACCTCTAAACTTAAAGGTATAGCATGGGTGAGAGGGAGTAAGAGGAAAGAGGGACAGCTAATAATGCCACACATTTAACCAGTCTGGGGTTTGTTAGGTATGGAGGCACCTTGCAAAAAGCATTTGGCCTTTGTTCCCAGTTCTTTCAAGCAGTACCAACACCGGAGGCTAAGAATGGGGGCTTACCAGAAGAAGAGGCATCACGTGGGGGCCTGATGCTCACTAAACCTCAGGAGGCATGATGTGAGACCAGTAAGAGCCCTGCACACAGGGGCCTGATGCTTACTAAACCTCAGGAGGCATGATGTGAGACCAGTAGGAGCCCTGCACACGGGGGCCTGATGCTCACTAAACCTCAGGAGGCATGATGTGATAAGAGCCCTGCACACAGAAGATCAGAAGGAACTTCCTTGCTGGTGAATATGCAAGGAAGAGGGTAATGTCATTTTTTGGGACATGGACGTTCTGTACTGTGACCTCTCCCAGTCCCCAGCCTATGTGGCTCTTCTTTAGTATCCCTTTCAGTTGCAATAAATCTGCTGTAAGTATGGTATGCTTTCTGTGAATTATGTGAGTCGTCTCAGTGGATTAATGAACCCACAGGAAAGTGAGAGACAAGGGCTGGTGTCTACCTATTTATAAATCTGAAAGGTAGCCTTCTAATGTGTGAACTCTGACCCAGCTCCAGTTGGCTGGCTGAGAGAGTGCAGCTTAAGCAGCTGATGACAAAGACGGGGAAGTAGAAAGGTGAGGACTAGATCTATTTCCACACTTTGAGAATTGGATTCATGCTGATCCTTACCATACAGACAGCAAGAAGGTGGGATTATTCCACCATGCCCTTTGCTTAGTGCAGAGTTTGTTTCATTTTATTTTCTAACATTTTCAAAATGTTTCCAAATAATATACTATGAACTTTACACTAACCCTATGAGTAGGACAAAGATTACTATATAGTAAGAAGTAAGTAAATCATAGCTAGGATGAGAATAGTAAGTACTCAAATATCTGGAATGCCCCAGAATGTTTATAATTTTCAGCATACTATTAATTTTCAAGACAACACGGAGTCTATTAGGAAAAAAAAGTTTCTTCAAAAAGTTTAAATTACCCCAAATCGCCAAACTAAGAAGGAACAGGTCCAAGTCACCTGCATTTTCCTTTTATGCCAAAATGCCCTGAGGGCACTAAAGTCCCTAATTAATGGATACTTAGTATAACAGCAATGCCTTTTAATTAATTTCCTTATGGCTTTCTAGTTAGTACCAACCATCATGTGTCACTTAATGTCCATGATACGTTCTGTGAAACAGGACATTATATGACTTACATGTTGTGTGACCACCATATTATATACAGATAGTCTCCAGGTTATGAACGAATTCCCTTTACCAAGTCTGTCTTTAAGTCAAATTTGTATGTTAAGAAGGCACAGTTAGGTAGGGTTTGTATCTAAAGTCAGTCAAATGCTTGTCTTAAAAAACAGTATATTTTTTCCATGCATAAAAAATGTTAAAGAAATACTTCCAGCTACACTAAAATATTTTTATCATATTAATACAGTAATAATTATGTTTTGATGTGCATCACAAAGTAGTACTTGTTTTATGAACTACTGTATATACAAGGTACATACAGTAGTTACTAAGTTTTAATATAGTAAGCTTTACAGGGGTAGGGACTATCAATGTATATGTGGTCTGATGTCACACATAACATGACTACGTATCAATTGTAATATTTAGCCTGACATAAATTAATGAATAGGATCTTTCATATTACAAAGTTTATATTTAGGCTACCACCATCAGTATGTCCTTTAAACAAATGTATACTTTCCCACTGGCAAGGTTAATAAGAGCTCTATCATTAGATGACTTGAAAAAATAATGCACACGTGGTGCAGTGAATCACTTGGTATGGGTTTCCAACCATGGTCTTTATGACTCCCAAGAGATGACTGAGTGGAACTATGTAAATGTGAAGTACCTGCAGCCCACCAAGGAGACTGGATAGCTTGATCATAATGTAAATAAGGTATGTGGTACCTTTGTTGGGGTGGGGACATGGATATAAGGTATATGGAACCCTAACATGAGGATTGGTCAGTTTTGCCATCTTGCTAGGCTTAAAATGAGCTATCCCAGAGGCAGAAATTGAGGATCTCACTACCATGAAGACCCACTTGGAAAGAGATCAGTGCAGGAGGTCCTGCGTAGACAGGGAGAACAATGTAGAACAAAACTCAGAATCATTAAAAAAAAAAAAAAAAGCCCAGATTTACTGGTCTGATAGAGCCTGATGAGACTCCCAAGACTATGGCCCTAGTAACCCCTCAGGTCTGGAATTGAACTCACTACCATGGTTTCCAGCCAAACAACAGACAGACATATAGGGTGAACATTTATATCATGTAAACATACTCATTAGAATGATCAATCATGGGAAAACAGAAGAGCAGTATTTACACAGGGAGATAGCTCGGGGGCAGGAATGCATAGGAAAGAAGGATACAGGAAGAAGTAACTACAAGGAGGAAGTGGGAAGAGAGCTGTTACATTGTGGGGAATTGTAGTCAAGGTCATGAAACAAAATGTGCATGAATTGTTATATGGAAAATGAATTTGCCCTATAAACTTTCAGCCAAATTACAAAAAATATATATATATAAAAAAAAAAGCCCAGAGGAACCCATAGCAGAGTGCATCCTTGGACTCAAGATTCCTGTGTTGAGAGACGGCATAGAGATGGCAGCAACAGAGGCAGCAGAACCAAGAGACTGGCATGGGACAGAGCTACGGGCTTGCCAGCCCACAGAGTGAGAAAGCTGAGTGCCTTTGAGCAGGATGCTAGCTGGTGGCATGGGGTGCACCTATCAGCAGAGCTAAAAGAGTTTTTGTCACACCTGCCCATGCAGAACAGAGGCGAGACCAAAAGGATGAGGGCCAAAGAGAGGCGTGCCTACAGACATAGCCAAGGGGAAGCTGTCCTGACTGAAGAATTGTATACTGAGCATTCCTGAATCTGAATTGGGACCTGTTACCTCCCTCAAAACCTCATAATCCTGAATATTGTCTGTGAGTTCTATGTGGCCACTGCAACGAATTATCAAACGTAGCAGAGAAGTAGAGCATGCCATTAGAGAGATAGGTGGTGTCAGAATTGTTTTTTTTAAAAAAAGATTGGAGGGTGGCCACACATCTGACTTTTGCTTCACAAGAATGAGTCTTGGGCTGATGGTACTGATGGTGAATTCTCTCTCCGTGAAGTTAGAGGTCAGACTATGCAGTCCCCATGCCCTTTTTGCAGCACAACAACAAACAAAACATAGGGCTGAGTCTTTTAGGCTGATGTAGCATAAGAAGGAAGTGATTTTACTCCCATTTCTGGATTCTTATGAAGCTCTCAGTACATACCCTGGCAATAAAAGAAATAAGCTTTTATCCACCATTTTTAAAAAGGAGGGATAGCAGGAATTAGTACCAAAGTATCGACAGCTGACCACTTTTACTTTAAAAACAAGAAGTATGTGCAGTTTTACCCTGTCCTCACTGGTACAAAGTGAGCAATCAACTAAGGCTGCTTCCTTAATTTGCCTAGGAAATCCCAACCATCAGTTTTCTAATTCTGTTCCATAGTTCATAGTAGGCTATAGAGTTTTTACTTAACATGTGTTTCAGGTTATACTACTTTTATAATCCCCTCGCTATTGTATACACATTTGATAAATGCCACTGACTATATTTTCAAGCTTATTAAATGATTAACAGTTCACCATTCATCTGTACTTAGTGATGTGTTGAAAAAAGTTACAAGCAGTGACAACATCTCAGTATTGCTTCACTTTCTGAAACATGCATCTTCACAAAATTGGCTGTAAAGTATGTATTTACAAAGTGAATCATCTTTCACTAAAATCTGCTTTGATAAAAATCAGAGCTGCATTCCTAAGCAGAAAATCCCAGGACGTTCATTTGGAAAGTTTTAAAATTGTAAGGATTTGATACAGACACTGGCCAGCCATATACTCATAAAACAGTATCAAGCAAGCAGGCTAGATATTAGGTTAAGGCACAACAAATGCTGAGAATCAAGTCCCAAGGGGTTCTCCTTGCCCTTAGAGTGCTTTAAGAACTTCCCACCTTGTAGAATCTCCCAAATGTTGGACCAACCATCAGAACCTCACCCTGCCTCTAGTACCCAAAATGCCTGACTCTAAATGGACACTTTCCAGAATTTGGTTCTCTTCCTTCTCTTCTTGGCTGGACACCTGTTATGTTTAATTGGGCAAGACAGGCATTTCACTTTCTGTCACTATGTGCTCCTCTGCAGTGCAGGGTAAACACCGATATAAAAATTCCTTCAGTTTAAAGGTGTAACTACTGTAACTACTTCACTCTGTAGGCTTAAAAATTTGTATACTGATCAAGGGCTGCCTGTTAAGATGTTTATACATTTCCTGATTTTAATACTATTCTTTTCACGGTTACTTAGCACATACATTTCAGCTGCTGTTAACTTTCAGGCAAATCCATTTATATTTTCCAATCATGAATAGTTCAATTGTACTACTCATTTATTCAAGACTCATTCAACAAATCTTTACAAAGCACCCACTGTATATGAGGCAATTGTCTAGGTGCTGGGAACACAACAATGAACAGACAAATATCCCTGCCCTCATGATCTTACACTGTAAGAAGATAGAGAATTTAAACCATTTTTATTTTGTTTTGATTTTTTTAAACAGTCCTGCTGCCTAAAATGATGATTATGTGGACAGACAAGTTTCTATTTACAGTTGCAGAAATATATTTTAACACATACTATCACCTCAAAGAAGGAGCTCTGGTAGCACAGTGACAAGGCATCTGGCTACTAACAGGAAGGCTGGTGATTCAAACCCACCAACCACTCTAAGCAAGACTGGGCAATCTATTTCCATAAAGATGTACCACCTCGGAAACCCAATGGGGGTCGCTAGGAATCAGAATCAACTCAATGGCAGCGGGTTTGGTTTTTTTTTTTTTTAATCACCTCAAAGGTAATTGCAACCACACTGTTACTTTGATCACCTCAAAGGGTTATTGCAACCACACTGTTATTTTGGTAATTTTCACAGGAAGCATGTGTAAGAGACTTGTTTGGGTAAAATGACATTTCAAAACCCTTTGCTAAAATGAATATGCAGTAGTACTTCTCTAGGAGTCCTGCTGGTACAGCAGTTAAGTGCTCAACTGCTAACTGAAAGCTCAGTGGTTTGAATCCTCAGATGTTCCGCGGAAGCAGCCTTGGAAAGTTCTACACTTGTTGCACAAAAGGTGTGGGGGCAGCATCCTCTGATCTCCTCTAACTTCTCAAAGCGAGAGAAAATCACTATCAGCAAGCCCAAGGCTCATTCCTGTAAGTCAGAAGTCAGATATGCTGCCAACCTGCCAACCTTTTTGCCAATTCTGACACCAATCGTCCCTCCCACGGCACTCTCTACTTCTAACTGAGTTCGATTGTTCGCTGCAGTGGCCACAAAGAATTCAGAGAGTACTCATGATTATGGGGTTTATTAGGGAAGTAAGAGATTACAGCTCAGGTTCCAGAAAACTCAAGATATAATTTGTCTATCAGGACAGCCTTCCCTCTGCCATGCCTGCAGGCCTGCCTCTCTTTAGCCCTTGGCCTCTCTGCCTAGCCTCTGCCCTGCTCAGGCAAATGTTACAAAGTTCTTTTAGCTCTGCTGACAGGTGCACCTCACTCTGTCAGCAATCCTCCTGCTCAAAGGCACTCAGCTTTCTCACTACGTAGACTGGCAAGCCCACCAGTTTTTGGCATGCCAGTCTCAGTTCTGCTTCCGCCTTCTCCCTGCTGTCGTCTTAGCACAGGGAACTTGGGTCCAAGGACGCTCTCCACTCTTGGCTCTTCCTTCTTGATGGTAGTGAGATCCTCTTCTGCCTCTGGGAGGACTCATTTTTCAAGCCTAGCAGAATGACACAAGTGACCAGTCCCCACATTGTTGTTGTTATGTGCCATCAAGTCGGCCCCAATTCATAGCCACACCCCCTTGGGTTTCTGATGCGGTATCGCTACAGAAGTAGATTGCCCAACCTTCCTTCCGAGGAGTGGCTGGTGGGTTTGAACCGCCAGCCTTCTGGTTAGCAGTCAAGTGCCTTAGGCACTAGGTTTCATATACTTTATTTCCAAGGTTTCATCCCCACATGGGCACCATGTACCTTATTTACATTATTAACAAGTTACCTAATCCCTGTGGTGGGCCACATCACCTTACATATGCATAGTTCCACCCAGTAATCTGCTGGGAGTCACAAAGACCATGGCTAGAAGAGCCATACCAAAAAATTCACTGCACCACACCTACCCTGAAGTGTCACTGTGAGTCAGAATCAACTCAATGGCAATAGGTTTTGGGAGTATTTCCCTCTATCTTTCATGGAGGAACTGTAACAATATGCTGTTATCTATCTAATTTATGTTGGTAAATATGATCATTACAGTGACTAATTTTTAAAAAAATTACTTTATTTTTTGGTTATTGCTATTCAGAATATACAGAGCAAAAACATACCAATTCAATAGTTTCTACATGTACAATTCAGGGACACTGATTATATTCTTTGATTCTTATCCTCCTTTTCTGAGTCATTGCTCCTTCATTAACATAAACTCACTGCCCTCTAAGGTTCCTTTCTAATCTTTTGAGTTCCCATTGTCAACTAGATCCCATACAGATAGATCTTAAAATAGTATAATGCTTAAGGCTGACATTTTTTACTTGTTAGGCAAAATCACTGCTTGGTTTTAAGAAGATAAGGGAATACTTTCAGTTTAAGACATAAAGGTTATCTCAAGGTAGTAGTTTCAAAGGTTCATCCAGCCACCATGGTTCCAGAAAGTATGGATACCTCCAGAATCTGAAATTTTCTCCCTTTTCATCAGGATTCTTCTGCAGAATTTTTGATCAAAATATTCTGTAATGGTAACTGGGCACCATTCAGTTCCTCTGGTCTCACGACAAGGAAGTAGTTGTTGAAGGAAATAATCAGCCACACATTCCATTTTCTCCTGCCATTTCTGACTCTTCTTCTTCTGTTGCTCCAGGTGAACAGAGACCAAATGTGCCTTGGATACCCACTTGTAAGCTTTTAAGACCCCAGGCATTATGCAAGGAACTAAGAAGCAGATCAGAAGCACTCAACACATTATTAGGTGAATTAACTGGAATGATGACACAAGAAACCATGACCTTAAGGAACCAAATCCCATTAGGTGTTTGGCTGTACATAAGCAGCCTTAGTAGCTACTTGGTTCGTCTGTCATAGTTGTAAGTGTATCTATCACACAACTTTTGCCAATGCAACTTTTTATAAGTGTACAACTTATTGACAGTAATTACATAACTCAGCTGTGCCACCTTATCCTTAATCAATGCCATTTTTCTATCACTGTAAACTAAAACTCAGTACTCCACAGCAATAACCTCCTCTCCTTTCCCCCTCCCTCCTGCCCTCATACTCACTGCCATCGAGTCGATTTGACTCATAGCGACTCCTCCTTGGCTTTCTGAGGAGGTATCTCTATGGAAGTAGATTGCCCAAACTTCCTTCCAAGGAGTGACTGGTGGGTTTGAACCTCCAGCCTCTGGTTAGCAGTCAAATGCCTCAGGCATTATGCCACCAGAGCAAACCACTGATAAACTTTGGTCTCTATACATTTTCCTGTTCCTGTGTTTTTATATAAGTGAGGTCATACAACATCTGTCCTTCTGTGATTGACTTTTCACTCAACATAATGTCTTCAAGATCCATCCATACTATAGCATTTCTCAAGACTTTTTCTTCTTACTGGCTGAGTAATATTCCATTGTTAGGTATATACCACATTTTGTTTACCCATTCATCTGCTGATGGATAGTTGTTAGATTTTTTCACCTTTTGGCTATTGTCAATAGTGCTGCAATGAACACTGATACATGTTTGAGTCTCTGCTTTCAAGTCTTTTGTGTATATGTGTAGAAGTGGAATTGCTGGGTCATATGGTAATTCTATATTTAGTTTTTTGAGGAACCACCTCATTATTTTTCACAAACGATGTATCATTTTGCATTCCCACCAGCAATGGATAAGGGTTCCAAACTCCTTGCATCCTTGCCAACATTTGCTACTTTCTGTTATTTGTTGTTTTAATCTTAGCCATCTTAGTGGGATTGAAATGGTTTCTTTTTTTTAAGATAAGACTGCATACTGGAAGCTCCTATATATTAAAAGAATAAACAGCTTTCCCAAAAGAATACCAATACCCCCAAAAACTTCTCCTTGTATATTTAAGCCAGCATAATCAGTTTAAATGCAGTTATCATAATGTTATCATAATGTTATCAAAATGTATATATAGCTTTTGATTACCAATATCAGAAATATAAATAATGTAGTTAAATAAAATCTATGATACTTTACTTTCAGCTGGTAATTTAAACTTCCTTCCCAGCCAATCTTTTAACAAATTTTCTACAAAATATCCTAATAAGTTAGATTTCAACCTGGTTAGCAATCATTATAAAATAAGTAAAAGCAAGAAGTAAATACATGGTGGGAAGGAACCTAGACTGTAGAGAGAAGCTAACGGTGGCGTGCCCAAGTTGGAGTCCTCAAACTTGCTGAGTACCACCAATGGAAGAAGTACTAATGCTGCTGAAAGATCCACTGGAAGATCATGCTTTTGATCAACAGCGGTGCTCACTGTAACGCTTTGAAGGTCAAAATGTCCTTTAATCATTTTCACATCCAATCCCAACTTTCTTAGTTTTGCCAATAGGTATACTTCCCACAATAATAAATCACTGAGTAAAGAAAGGTTTAGAAGAGAAAACTTGAATGACAACCAAAACCAAACCAAACTCACTGCTGTTGAGTCAGATTTGACTCACGGCAACTCCTCCCTGGGTTTCCAAGGCGTTATCATCACAGAAGTAGATTGCCCAATCTTCCTTCTCAGGGGTGGCTGATGGGTTTGAACCGCCAGCCTTCTGGTTAGCAGTCAAATGCCTTAGGCACTACACCAGAAAGGTTTAGAAGAGAAAACTTGAATGCCAGTAGGAAAAAAAAAAATAGTTCTGCCTAAGGCACTTGACTGCTAACCAGAAGGCTGGCGGTTCAAACCCACCAGCCACTCCTCAGGAGGAAGATGGGGCAATCTACTTCCATAGTGATACTGCCTTGGAAACCCAAGGAGGGTCGCTATGAGTTGGGTCCGACTCGAAGGCAAATAACAACAACAAAAAGAAACAGTGCGTGACAAACAATGTATAAAGTTGTATCAAGAATCCATAGGTGCCAGGGAGACTGTATGAACTAGGTATGTGAAAAGATGCTGCCAAGGTGATATTCCGAACAGTAGTGATGGCACTGTAAAGAGTATATAATAGTAAGATTTTTTTTTAAAATGTGTAATACTAAGCTTGCCTTCAATTTAGGTGGAAATGAAGATGGTTGTACATAAAACAGTCACAGATATGGATAGAAATTATAAGCATTCAATCGTTGTTGTTGTTGTTATGTGCCGTCGAGTCGGACCCGACTCATAGCGACCCCTCCTTGGGTTTCCGAGGCAGTATCACTATGGAAGTAGATTGCCCCATCTTCCTTCCGAGGAGTGGCTGGTGGGTTCAATCATTAAGCAACCTTTAAAGGCAAAGAACCCTTCTTGTCCTCATCCTGGCATCTCCTCTCTTTCCCTCCATTGTTCAGGAGATAGATCTGAGAAAGGAAGTCTTGAAAGGCAGCTACATACTTTATTACGGGTATGTGTCACACACCTTCTAGGCTGTGAGATGCTGTATTTCAGCTCCTAGGAAGGAAGATCAGGTAATCTACTTCTGCAAAGATTTACTGCCTCGGAAACCCAATGGGGGTTGCTATGAGTCAGAGTTGACTCCTCACAGTGGGCTGTGTTTGGTTTTCATTAGTCCCATCCAGAGTCTCAGCATGATTGAGTGCCTGGGAGTCACCCACCTCCTGGAAATCTGTCAGCCAGGAGTGGGGTGCACTTCTCCAAACTGAAAATCTAAAGGAATTGGTTTCTTTCAGTTGTCTCAACAGCAAAACACGACCCTAGGCATCACAAATTAATGCCTGAGATAGTTACTGGTGTCACTATAACTGCCATCAAGCATGTCATTTCTTAGTCCCTCTTTCTTTTCCTGCTTCCCACTACCTATGCTCTAGGCCTGCACAGGTTTTGCTTGGCTGTAGCTGGAAGCACTCAGAGCTGGAGTTTGGTGATCTCAATAACAATAGCAGAATGTGTTGTTGTTGTTCTTAGGTGCTGTCGAGTTGTCTCTGACTCATAGTGACCTTATGTACAACAGAACGAATCACTGCCCAGGCCTGTGCTAGCCTCATGATCCCTACTACACCTGAGCCCATCGCTGCAGCCACCATGTCATTCTATCCTGTTGAAGGCCTTCCCCTCTTTCGTTGACCCTCCAGTTTACCAATCATGACATCCTTCTCCAGAGAATAGTCCCTTCTGACAACCCAAAGTAGGTGAGATGAAGTCTGGCCATCTTCGCTTCCAAGGAGCATTCCAGCTCCACTTCTTCCAGGACAGATTTCTTAGTTCTTTTAGCAGTCCACGGTATTTTCGGCATTCTTCACCAATACCACAACTCAAAAGCATCAACCCTTCTTCGGTCTTCCTTATTCACTGTTCACCTCTCACATGCATATGAGGTCACTGAAAGTACCATGACTTGCGTCAGGTGCATCTTAGTCTTCAAGGAGACATCTTTGCTTTTCAGCACCTCAAAGAGGTCTTTTGTGACAGATTTGCCCAATGCAATATGTCTTTTGATGTCCTGACTGCTGCTTCTATGTAGCCATATATTGTTGTTGTTGTTGTTGTAGTTCTGTGCCCTCAAGTTGATTCCAACTCATACTGACCCTAGAGGATTGAGTAAAACTGCCCTACAGGGTTTTCCAAGGCTAACTTTTTGGTTAACAGCCCAGCCCTTAACTACTGCACCACCAGGGCTTTTAACAGCCATAAATAGCTTACTGCTACTCCAAGTCATTTTGCTAAGGGCTTTACAAATATGATCTTTTCAATCCTCATAATAGCCCTTGACATAGGATGTATTTTATGTCCATTTTACAAATGCAGAAGGAAGCCCTAAAAGTAATCTGTCCAAGGTCATACAACTAACAAAACTGAAGGCATATATTTGAAACTTACATATACGATTGATTCCAAAAAGTAACATTCTTTACATTGACCATAAAGTCTGTGCTCTCAGTTATACAGACCTGAATTTCAACTCTAATTTTACCAAACTCTGACAGAACAAAACGGATAACAATACTACTTAAATTTGTGGTTATGAGCATTAAATAAACATAAAAATTGTGTAGCAAAGTGTTTGTGGGAGATAATGCAAAATACAACTACTGCCATGGAGTCGGATCCGACTCATAGCGACTCCTCCTTGGGTTTCCGAGGCGATATCTCTATTGCAGTAGATTGCCCAACCTTCCTTCCGAGGAGTGGCTGATGGGTTTGAACCACCAGCATTCTGGTTAGCAGTCAAATGCCTTAGGCACTGTGCCACCAGAGCTCCTTACTAAACGGAAGAAATTCGAAGCTCAAGGTGGAACTGGTAGAACATGCCTTCTTCAAGACCTCCTTGCTTTACTCTGATACCAGGCAGGAGTCATCTCCTACCCCACCTGGCAGCTTCTACTGGAACCCTCTGCTGCTCTGGGTATTCCTCTGGGTACTCGCTTCCCCACCTCCCTCTCCCTGCAAGGCACTGCGGCAGCTGCGGGGCAGGTCACCCTTCTCGTGCCGCAGGCCCGACCCCACCTGCCCTCTGCCCTGGCAGATCCCCGGCACCGCCCGCCAGGTATGCGGAGCGCCAGGCCCTAGCGGCTGGCGGCGGCCCCACGATGAGCCCGGAGACGGGGCTTCTCCGGAAGGTACCAGCCCAGCTCCGGGCCTCTGGAGGTCGCCAACCTCGCCCGCAGCGGCTCGAGAACCATCCGAGCTGCGTAATGCACACGATGTCCATCCAGCACAAGGGCCCGCCGGGCCCAGCCGCGAAGCCTGCGGGCCCGGATTCTCCGGTCTAGGACTCTCCTCCGCGCCCAGCGCCCCCACGTCCGCGCCTCTTCCTCCCCCAGGGGGCTCGGTGGGTCGAAGCCCTCACTCACGTGCTGGTTCCGCAGGTGGAGGTCTAGCAAAGGCAGAGATGAAGCAGTGGCGTTCGCAGGGTCGCGGAGGCCGCCTGGAATTCACAGGAACCAAGGTCTGACGGACAGGGGGCGGGACCAAGATGTGCCCCGCCCTCTGGAGGCCCGCGCTTGCGGCTCCGCCCAGCCCGCTGCCGCCTGCCTGGTAGTCTCCCTGGGACTGACACTTCAGGATGCTCCGGACATCACCCGCTGACCAAAAGTATCTTTAAACATTAAAATAAATTGGTGCACAAAATAAGTTCCAGAAAGATTTGAAAATTGAAATATTTGAGAAAGTCACTTCAGAACCGAGAAAGACTCTCGGTATGACAGTAATGAAATAGTAGCTATTAAACAGACAATTTAAAGCGCTTTCCGTGTACACAAGGATCTCTGGTGGCGCAGTGGTTAAAGCACTCGGATGCTAGACTGCTATCCCAAAGGTTTGAATCCACTGCGGGAGAAAGAGGTGGCAGTCTGCTTCTCTACAGATTTACAGCCTTGGAAACCCTCTGTCCAATACAGTCGCTATAAGTTAAAATCCACTCGAAGGCAGTAGGGTTTTTGGGTCCACGTGCACACGACCAGTATCATTTCACACCCTTGATTTCATTAAATCATCCCAACGCGGAATGCCGTTATCCCTATTTGGCAAATGAGAAAAGTGCAAATGACTGATTTGAGACATGGTTGCTCAGTAATTGGCATACTTTGCTAAAGTCACAGGTTTTACTGAGTAAACTAACCCAAAAGGGCTACTCTTGACCAATGCAGGAATAAGCCGTGGTGGAAATTATCACTACATTTGACTGCTTTAAATTTTAGAACTTCTCCCCAAGAAAAATAGGAATGAAATTAATAAGCACACACATTTTTGGAAAAAATATTTGTCACAAACCTGGCAGGTTAAAGTTTAACATCTTAAATTCACTCAAAGTGATAAGAAAAAAACATCCAGTAGAAAAATGGGTAAAGGGTCTTGGTTTTTTTTTCTAATTAGAAGAAATGGAAAATGAAACAGATGAAGAAATACATACCTCTTTAAGTAAAAACTTTTAATCCAAAAAATGCAAACTAAATATTTAAAAATCATATCAGTGTGAGGATTCATTCATTTGTTTATTCAACAACTACATCCTGAATGTCTATGTGCCAAGCACTGTTCCAAACTTGGGAACAAATAATAAGTTATTTAAACCAAAAAAAGAAGATGTTTTCAGATAACCAACCATAAGTGCTTTGAGGAAAATAATATAGGGTGATAGGATAGAGAGGGACTTGGAGAGAATAGGAGTTTATTTAGATTGGGGGTCAGAGAAGGTTCTTTAGGGTGGCAATATTTGAGCTGAGACCAGAAAAGTAAGAAGTCATGCAAAGATCTGGGGCAAAGGCAGGAACAAACTTAGTAAGTAGCAGGCACAGAAAGAAGACCATTGTGCCTGGAGCATAGTGGAGAAGGGGGAAGAGAGGGAAATAAGTAATTTTGTTTTTTCTAAAGGCTGTTGAGTTGGTTTTATTTTTGTTTCTATTTTTACACTTAAGTGAAGGTCCTCAAACCAAATCCACTGACATCCAGTCAATTCCAACTGATAACAACTCTCTCAGACAGAGTAGAACTGCCTCATAAGGTTGCCAAGGCTGTAAATCTTTACAGAAGCGGAGTGTTAAATTTTTCTCCTACTGGGTTGGAATCACCCACCTTTAGATTAGTAGCCTAGAGCTTTAAACCACTGTGCCACCAAGCCTCCTTCCAAGATCCTCAGCCAACACTAAATTAATTGCAAGTTTCAAAACTTCCGGAATACAAAGAGCCCATACCTAACCTCATGATTTGCCTCACCCTTGAAATAGTGAGGGAGTACAGGCAAGGAGATAGTCCTACACTTTTACCCAATCAGCAATGTTTTACTTCATTACTTAATGCCCTGGCTATTCTAAGTGCTTGTTCAATCTCCTCAACGAGAGTTTAAATTCTGTTATGGTTTTGTCCTTATTCATTCACCCACTTATTCAATAATTACTGAATGCATGTGATGTATCTATCAGGCATAACAAGGTTGTGTTGTTGTTGTTATGTGCCATCGAGTCGGACCCGACTCATAGCGACCCCTCCTTGGGTTTCCAAGGCAGTATCACTACGGAAGTAGATTGCCCCATCTTCCTTCCGAGGAGTGATTGGTGGGTTTGAACCGCCAGCCTTCTGGTTAGCAGTCAAGTGCCTTAGGCACTATGCTACCAGAGCTTCTAACAAGGTTGTAGAAATAAATAATAATATTATGGGACTCAAGACCTGTAACAGATTTAAATGCTTATTAAAATGGATGGAATATGCATAAGATAGTTTCCTAGGTTTTCTTCTCTGTCTGGTTACTCCTTTTTTCTTTTCTCCTTTACTTTTTTGTCTTACAGCCTCAGTCTTTGTACAATGGAATACTGGAATGTTCCAGGATTTAGTTCTTGACCCTCTTCTTTTCTCTATCTTTATTTCCATCCTTGTTATGTTGTTATGCGCTATCACATTGGACCCAACTCATAGTGACCCCCTCCTTAGGTTTCTGAGGTGGTATCACTACTGGAATTAGATTGCCCAACCTTCCTTCTGAGGAGTGGCTGGTGGGTTTGAACCACCAGCCTTCTGGTTATCAGTCAAGTGCCTTAGGCACTATGCTACCAGAGCTCTTTGACTTCCATCCTTAGTTACCATATCTAGTCTTATGGCACTGGGTTTTAAATTCTAGCTATATGTTGAAGGTCACCAAACTTTCCACAACTTTCCCCTAAAACTCCAGATTCTAGCTATCTACTCCATCCTTGAAGGAGCCCTGGTGGTACAATGGTTAAAGAGCTCATCTGCTAACCAAAAGATAAGTAGAAGATGTGACAGTCTGCTTCCGGAAAGATTAGTCTTGCAAACCCTATGGGGCAGTTCTAATCTGTCTTATAGGGTTGCTGTGAGTTGGAATAGACTGTAGGGCTGTGGGTTTTGCTATTCCATACTTGGATGTTGTAAAACATCCTCTAAAAACAAATGTCTCCAAATAAACTGGCTTACAACAGTAGCAATTTATTATTTCTAATAGTTTCTGTGGTTCAGGAGGAGTTTGGGAGTGGTTTGCCTGGGCAGTTCTGCCTCATTGTCCCTCATGAATTTGCAGTCTGGAGTTAGCCAAGCCTACAGTCACCATGGAGCCGTGTTGACACAGTTATGTTCTTGTCTGCTAACTGAAAACTAAAGAAAGTAACTAAACTCACTACCGTCAAGTTGGATTCTACTCATAGCGACCCTCCTTGGGTTTCCAATGCAGTATCACTACGGAAGTAGACTGCCCAATCTTCCTTCCGAGGAGTGGCTGGTGGGTTTGATCTGCCAGCCTTCTGGTTAGCAGTCAGGTGCCTCAGGCACTACACCACCAGAGCTCCTTTGCTAACTGAAAGGTGGGCTATCTTCTACTTTGTCATACTTGGGTCACTACGAGGAGGAATCAACTCAACAGCACCCAACAGCAACAACCGTGGTCATATGGCAGCTTGACTGGGGCTGGATGATCCACAATTCAATGTGACTCAGTCCCATGATTGGCAAAGTGGTGCTGTTTGTAAGTGAGAGACCTCAGTTCTTCTCCATATGAAGCTCTCCACAGGCTGCTTGAGTGTTACTGCATGGCTTCTGCCTTCCCCCAGAACAAACAATCCAAGAGACTATGGCAGAAGCTTCGGAACTCTCAGATGTCACACACATCATTTTAGTAGCATTCTATTGGTCAAACAGATCAGCCTTAGTATAGGAGAGAACTCCACAAAGAAATAAATACCAGGACACAAGGATCATTGGGGGCCATCTTGGAGGCTGGCTACCAGAGATGTCTAACAAGCATTTCAAATATAATGTATACAAACATAAGTTCCTGATCTTCCCCAAGGCAATTCTTCCCACAGTCTTCCCTATCTCAATTAATGGCAAAGCAATCATCCAACATCTTGGGCTAAAACATTGGAGTCATCTTTGACTCCTTTCTCTCACATCCCATATCTGGTCTAGACTGTCAGCAAATTCTATCAACTCTGCTTTTAAATATATTCAGATCTGACTATCTGTTGCTTTCATCCTAGTCCAAAACACAATTATCGTGGTCTGGATTATTGCAATAACCTAGTTACTACTGTAACACTTCAGTCTATACTCAAAGCAAGCAATCTGAAGAATCCAATATGTAAATCATATCGTCTCACTACCATACAAAGTTAAAGCCAAAGTTCTTACAATTGCCCACAAAAGCCTTACCCAACATAGCTCCCAACTTCTCTGTCCAACCTTACCTCTTACTATTCTCCTCTTTGCTCACCCTACTCCAACTACACTTGACTTACTGTTTTCAAAAAATGCCATGTGCCTTCAGAATTCAGGAACTGCACTTTGTGTTCCCTCTACTTGAAATGCTCTGCCCCAGATATAAAGAGGGCTCACTCCTTCTTCCTCGGGTTTTTATTCAAATGTTTCTCCTTCAGTGGGGTCTTCTCTAACCACCACTCTAAAATTGCATTGCCTACACACAAATAAACTCTCTACCCTTCCGTATTTTCTCTTTCTCTTTAGCATTTACTATCTTCTAACATATTACTTCTTTTACTTATCTGGTTTACTGACTTATCTTCCCCAACTAGAATATGTGCTCCGCTAGGAACAGCTCTTTTCAATGCTGCTCCTAGAAGAGTGCCAGATCCCATTTTGTAGATACTCAACAAGTATGTGTTCAATGAATAAAGAAATTGTGCCAAGCCCTGTTTTAGTAAATAATTAAAAAAAAAAAAAATCCTATATTGTTCTTACTGTTGTTGAGTTTGCAGTACTTAAGGCATACATTATTAATTCTGATCAGTTCTGCTTCCGTAATATACCCCAGATTAACAATGATCACAAAGAAAATGAAATAATAAAATATACCTAAGGTTGTAAGGGAAAGGAAAGTCTAATAGGAGGAATTGAGAGAATTTTCTCTGAGGAAGTAATGTTTAAGCTGAAAGCTGAATAGGAATTAGGCAGGTAGCAAATAGTGGAGTGAGGTGGGGGAGAGGGGGGATGGAATGAGAAAGATTACTGATGGAGATAAAATTATGTAGAGAGACCCTGAGGCATATTGGAGGAAAGAAAAGATTGTGCAACTAAAGAGAATCTAGAAATGAAGGTGAGGAGCCAGGGACAAGATATTATAGATTTTGTGAGCTAGGGTGAGGAAACAATGAAGGATTTAGACCAGAGGAAGAAAGTGTTCCAATCCACATTTGAAAATGGTCCCATTTTACCCATAAGGGGGCATATTCACAACAGGAGCTTAATTATGAGACAGGCTGAAAAAGTATGTCACTTAGTATTCCTGTCAAAAATGCATAAGCTGAATTTGACCGTGAGAACCAGAAGGAAACCATCAAACACAAATTGAGAAGCCTTCTATAACCCAGTGGTTCTCAATCATGACAACCCAGGTGGGGTTGTCAGATAAAATGTGAGTTGCCTGGTTAAATTTCAATTTCAGATAAACAACAAATAATTTTAAGTATAAGTCCCGTGGAATATATTATACTGAAAAAAGTACTTGTTGTTCATCTAAAATTCTAATTTAACTGGATGTCCTATGTTTATATTGGTTAAATCTGGTACCCTGCCCCCAGAGGACATTTGGCAATGTCTGGAGACATATTTAGTTGTCAGAACTGGTGGGAGGGAATGATACTGGTATCTAATGGGTAGAGGACAGGGATGCTGCTAATTACCTTAAAATGTACAGCACTGCCTCCTACAACAAAGAACTATGTCATCCAAAATGTCAACAGGGCCAAGGTTGTGAAACCATGCTATAAACCAATGGGGTTATATTAGCAAAAATGACAATGACAATGTCATTAGTTATCTAGTGCTGCTATGGTGAAAATACCACTAGTGGATGGCTTTAACAAACATAAATTTGTTCTCTCACTGTTCAGGAGGCTAGAAGTCTGAATTCAGGACACAGGCTCTAGGAGAAGTCTTTATCTCTCTGTTGGCTTTAGGGGAAAGTGCTTGTCTTCTTTCACTGTCTGTGGGTCCAGCATTCCTTGGAGATCTCCATATGTTTTGGCATCAATCTTCCCCTGGGTAAGGAAGGTTCTCAGCACAGGTACTCCAGGTCCAAGGAATATGCTTCATTCCCTGTAATTCTTTCTTGGCGACGGGAAGTACTTCTGATCTCTGCTTGCTTGTTTAATCTCTTTTATATCTCAGAAGAGATTGACTCAAGATACAACCCAATCCTGTAGACTTAACCTGCCTCATTAACATAACTGCCTCTAATCCTGTCTTATTAACATCATTATCCACTGCCATGCAGTGGATTCCAAGTCATAGAGATGCTCATTGGGGTTCCAAGGTATAAATCTTTACAGAAGTAGATTGCCTGGTCTTCCTTCCACAAAGCAACTGGTGGATTTGAACCACTGGCCTTCTGGTTAGCAGCCAAATGTCTTACCCAGTACTCTACCACTTCTCCTTTATTAACATCATACTCACTGCCATTGAGTTGATTTTGACTCATAGTGACCCCTCCTTGGGTTTCCAAGGCAGTATCACTACAGAAGTAGATTGTCCAACCTTAGAGGTTAGGATTTACAACACAGAATAATTACATCAGATCAGAAAATGGAAGATAATTACATAATACTGAGAATCATGGCCTGGACAATTTGACATATATTTTGGGGGGACACACTTCAATCCATAACAGTCAGGAGAGACAAAGGCTGAGGAACTATTTACAGACTTCAAGAGATGAAAGAAATACGACAATGAAAAGCAATGCATAATCCTGAATTTGACTATAAATTGTGGGGGAGAGGGGCAGTTGCTATAAAGGACATTATTGGGACAATCAACAAAATGTATATATTAAATAATAATCTATCGATGTTCAATTTCCTGAACTTGATTATTATACACAGACTTAATAAGAGAAAGTCTTTGTTTTTAGGAGTGAAATATCATGATATCTGTAATCTACCCTCAAAGGGTTCCACAACAAAATATTATCATAAAAGCATACTATGAATATTATATGTAATACATGCAAAATAGATAAAGCAAATGTGGTAAAATGTAACAACAGCTGAATCTAATGAAAAGTATGTGAAAGTTCCTGCAACTTTTCTAAGGGTCTAAATTTTCTCAAATTGAAAATTTACTTGAAGAAACAGATCAGAAAATCATGATTAATATAGCATTTAGTAATATAAACTATTTACTTATTTAGCAATATTGAGATAGACACCAGTGGAAATACTTAAAGTAATATAATTTTTCTCTGGGGAAAGATACAATTTCAGAAGAAATTAGATGGGGATTTTTGCTTTCTATTAAAAGTTCTTCTACACTTTTCTTAATCATATTCAGGTATTTTAAGACCTCTATATTTTTAAAAAAATATTTTTAAAACAAAGGAAATAGGGATATCACCCATATTATCCTAAAGAAATGTGGCTAATGTGATGGGAAGTGGTGGGGGCAACAATCACATAGCAGAAGGATCATTGGATTGGAGTCAGTAGATTCCAGTCATCTAACTATACCTAGTCGCTATGCAACCTTGGTCAACTTATTTAATCTCTTTGACCTACGATTCTTTCATTTGTAAAACTGGAAGACCAATTACTTCATACAGCAGTTGGGAAGGTCAAATGAAATAAAAGTGCATGTTAATTCACTGTGTAATGCTAAAAGTATCATGTAAATACAACATAATCATTTAAAACTACAAATACCCTCCCTTATCACTCATAAAAAATTCCCATATAATTTATATAGTAGGTAGCTACATGCAGCCTGTGTTTTTACCCACATCAACCCAGAAGTAGGAATCAAAACCTCTTTATTCCAAAAGAATTCTACTCTACTGAGAAATACAGAACTTACTGAAGATTTTAAAGGGTTTTACACTACCACCCCATAGAACACAATGGCATCCGCATTCCATCAAGAGGCCTCCTCTCCCTAGTCTCTCTTAATAAGACTACCTTGGTCTTTGTCTTCTTTGCTCATTCTCTCTGGTTTCTCCCTTGCCCTCCTAAATCTCCCCTTTAGTCTCTCAATAATTTCCTTTCGAAAGAGACCTCAGATAAGCAAAGCACTACTGAAGAAGAAAAACAAAGTAGGAGGTCTCACATTGCTGGATCTCAAAACCTACTATACAGCCACAGTAGTCAAAACTGCCTGGTATTGGTTCAATGACAGATACATAGACCAATGGAATAGAATTGAGAA
>NW_006922356.1:439863-449846 GCF_000298275.1 Orycteropus afer afer
GGAAGGGCTGGTTATGCACAGGGAGACAGCTCAGGGGGCAGGAGAGTATGGAGGGATGGACACTGGGAAGAGGTAACTATGGGGAAGAAGTGGGAGGGGAGCTGTTGTATTGTGGTAAACTGTGGTCAATGTCATGAGACAAAGCATATGTGTACTGTGGTATGGAAGTGAATTTGCTCTGTAAATCTTCACACAAATCACAATAAATAATAATAATAAAAATAATGATTTCCTTTCCCTTCCTTATGCAGAGTTTAATTTCTTCAAGCATTTATTACCACTAAGAACCCTTAAGGAGCTCTGATGGTGTAGTGCCTAAGACATATGACTGCTAACCAGAAGGCTGGAGGTTCAAACCCACCAGCCACTCCTCAGAAGGAAGATTGGGCAATCTATTTCCATACAGATACCACCTCAGAAACCCAAGAAGATGTCGCTATGAGTCAGATCCAACTCTACGGCAGTGAGTTTTTACTTAGAAGAACCCTTAAGTACCAGTATTTCCCCACCTCTGCAGGCAGTAGGGGATCATTAATAACAGATCATTTTTTTTCTTTGCAAACACATATTCTTTGATCTATTTCCAGGCTGAAAGAGCCCTGATAATGCAATGGTTAAAGCATTAGGCTACTAACCAAAAGGTCACTGGTTCAAACCCACTAGCCATTCCATGGCAGAAAGATTACTGTCTGCTTCCATAAAGATTTACAGCCTTGGAAATCCTATAGTGGCAGTTCTACTCTATCCTGCAGAGTGACTATGAGTCAGAATGAACTCGATGGCAGTGCGTTTATTTCTAGGCTTCCAATTCTGTTCTGGTGATCTATTTTGTGCCAAAACCACTCTATTTAAATTATTGAATCCTTTAAAGAACATGTTACGAGGGCAGTGGTGATCCAGTGGTAGAATTCTCTCTCTCTTTTTTTTTTTTTTTAATTGTGATTTGAGCCAAAGTTTACAGTGCAAATTCATTTTCCACACAAATGGTCATACACACTTTGTTTCATGACGTAACAGTTCTCTTCCCATTGCCTCTCTCTGGTCACCTTTTCCCTGTGTTCTTCTTTCCTACACATTCCTGGTCTCTGAGCTATCTCCCTATGCAAATACTGCCCTTCTGGTTTCCCAGTGGTTGGTTGTTCTAAGGAATGTACCTACCAAACCAAACCAAACTCACTGCAGATTTGACTCATAGCGACCCCTCCTTGGGTTTCTGAGGTGGTATCACTACAGAAGTAGATTGCCCAATCTTCCTTCTGAGGAGTGGTTGGTGGGTTTGAACATCCAGCCTTCTGGTTAGCATTCAAATGCTTTAGGCACTACGCCACTACCTGGGGTAAATGTTCATCATATACACTTATTTTTTGGCTGTAAGCTACTGGGAGTGAGTTCATTTCCAGACCTGAAAGGTCATAAGGGGCCATAATATTGCAGGTTTCACTAGTCTCTATCAGACCAGTAAGCCTGGGTTTGTTTTTTTACCACATTTTTCTCCCACTTAATTCAGGATCACCTAGTTTGATCCATTTCCAAGTTGTTGAAGTGGTAGCTGGGCACTATCTTGTTCTTTTGGTCTCAGGGTCATGCAGGCTGAGGTTCGCATGGTCCACCAATTCCTTGGACTAATTGTTTCCATGTGTCTTTGAGTTTCTTAATTCTTCTTTGCTTCAGACAAGGAGTGACCAACTGTTGCATCTAGATGGCTGTTTGCAAGCTTTTAAGACCTCAGCTGCTACTCACCAAAGTATGATGTTGTAGAACAATGTTTTTGTGTAGTATGTTATGCCAATTGAGCGTGATCATGATCATGGTCCTGACCCTGAGGACTCAGTGACTCACTTCCTCAGGGTGTTTGGCTGTGGCCAAGAAGTTATCATAACTTTGCCCCGTTATCTATATTATGTACATGGACATTCTTATAGCACATACAAATACATATGTAGAAATATCATCTGCCAAACTTATATGTGGTCATGGTTATATTCCTTTTTGCATAAACAAATCTGGTCATTTAGCCTGTCTACCTATGTATCCACCCGTAGATTAATGTTTGCTATTACTTATCAGTAACAAGGAGCTCTGGTAGCATAGTGCCTAAGGCACTTGACTTCTAACCAGAAGGCTGGTGGTTCAAACCCACCAGCCACTCCTCGGAAGGAAGGTTGGGCAATCTACTTCCATAGTGATACTGCCTTGGCAACCCAAGGAGGGGTCGCTATGAATTGGGGCCGACTCAACAGCACACAACAACAACAAATTACTGATAATGCAGTATCGTGTACATAAAAGTGTTTATCTTTGTTGTCTGCACCTCTTGTGCACCTTTCCGTATCTTCCTTTTCTTTAGTGTCATTGTGTTGGTCACTCACTTAGTATATCAGTGGTAGAATTTTTTACTTCCATGCAAGAAAGTCAGGCTTGATCTCCAGCCAATGCACCTCAAATGCTATCACTTATGTGTCCCTGGAGGCTTGTATATTGCTCTGCTGCTGAATAGATTTCAACGATGCTTTCAAATGAAGACTAGGAAGAAAGGCCTGGCAGTCTACTTTCAAATATCAGCCAATGAAAAACTTACTGAATACAAAGTTCTGATCCAGTTTTGTATGGCACCACCATGAGCCAGGGCCTGACTAGATGCCAGCTAACAACACAGCCTTAGGTTATTTTATATTATCTGGTAATATTTACTGTCTGGTGACTGAGAAGGACTGGAGGGATCTAGAGAACCTCTTTTAATATCTTCAGCTTTAGTCCTAATGTGTCACATTGGTTCCCCTTCATCTGTCCTCTCTTTCCACATGGTATCTCAACACACCCTACAGGGACTCTCCAACAGATATCCTGGGATTTGTTAGAGCCTGGAAGCTGAGTTCCAAGGAGCAATAGTGGAGCTGCTGGATCTCTTAAGGATAGACCCTGAACTTGCACAAAATCATTTCTGTATCATTTTATTTGTCAAACAAGTGGCAGAGGGAGGGAAGGAACTGTTGGCACCCATCTCTGGAGACAATCTATGATATATATCTTGCACATTACTTAAAAATTTTTCCTAAATAGTTCATAATTTTGTATATTTGAATATAAGCTAAACAGGGTAGAAATTTTTGCCTGTTCCATTTACTACATTTATCGCCAATGCTTAGAAGAATACCTAGCACATATAGAGACTCTTCTAAAACAAAGTGAAAAACAAACCCACTGCCATTGAGTTGATTCTGAGTCATGTTGTTGTTGTTAGGTGCCTTCAAATCATCTCTGACTTACAGCAACCCTATGCACAGCAGAATGAAACACTGCCCGGTCTTGTGCCAGCTTCATGATCCTTGCTATACCTGACCTCTTTCAAGTGCTGAAGAGCAATGTTCTTACCTAGCACCACTCTAACAGAAATACCACAAATGGGATGGATTGAACAAACAGGAGTTTATTCTCTTACAGTTTGGAGGTTATAAGTCCGAGTTCAAAGTGCCAGGCTCTAGGGGCTGGGTGAAAGCCCCTCAACCTTTGACTTAACCTCTGCCTCCTGCTCCCGGCCCACTGAAGCTAGAGGCTTTTCTTCAGTCAGACAGCTGCTGGCTGCTGAGACTGACAAACCCAAGGTTGACAAGTAAAAAGGCACAGTCCCAATGTTACCAAACCACATGGCAGGCCATTAATTCAAGTCCAGAAAGTCCCAAGGTCAGCAAAGCATGGCAGGCTGCTGAACAATGACCCAGCTAGGTGCAGCGATCAAGCATGCCATAAACTAGACACTGTTCCCCAAGGCTTGTCCTTATATACGGGAAGCAGACCACATCCCTAAGGCAGCTACTCAGCTGCTCACAGTAGATTCCACCATGGAGTTGATTACCAGTCTCATCATAGGGAATACTACATCCAGCTGCCCAGCCTCTCAACCAGGCCCAGCCAAGGTGACACACAAACATAACCACCACAATTCTACCCCTTGTCAACTTGGCACTTGTGCAGATCTTCAATGGGTGGCATCTGTACAGATCTGCTTCACTGGGTGGCTCTAATCTCCTAGTTCCTGAGTGGTGACCTCACCCCCTTGGCCTGGTGGGGCCCGTTCCTCCACCTCTTGGCCATGGTAACCTTGCCACTTCTCTCTTGGGCAGTGCCTATGACCCCATCCCATTGGCCCACTTGAATAAGCAGCCCCACACTCCAGAACCAAGTTAGTGAAGGTCTAACTCTTTGAAACCTAGAGGACTATGATTCTATCCCCAGAGGTCATGGTCCTACCCTGTGAGGCTGAAGCAGCTCTGCTTCCCATTTCCTTGGTCTCTCCACTTCTGCCGATTAATGCCGAAGGCCACCCTCTCCACCAGAAATCTTTCTGCCCAAAAAGCACTCAGCTTTCTTGCTCCATGAGCTGGCCAACCTGCTACTCCATTTCAAGCCTGTCTCTTCTACCAATTAATACCCGAAGGCAACCCACTCCACCAGGAAGCCACCTACCCAGTGGCACCTGGCTTTCTCCTCTGTGGGTGGGTAAGCTTGTTGCTGCTTAATGCCGGTCTCTGGGTTCTGCTACTGCCGTCTCTCATGCTGGTCTCTCAGCTCTGCTCCTGATATCTCTCATGCCATATACCAGGGTCTCTCTGCCAGGGTCTCAGGTCAAGGACGCACTCCACTACTGTTTCCACATCTTAGGTATCTGTCAGAGCAGCACCCCACTCTCTCAGTACCATATTCTGTTCTGGTTACCCAGTGCTGCTGACAGAAATAAATCACAAATGGGATGGATTGAACAAACAGGAGTTTATTCTCTTACAGTTTGGAGGCTGTAAGTCCGAGTTCAAAGTGCCAGGCTCTAGGGGCTGGGTGAAAGCCCTTCACTCAGCCTTGGGCTTCAGCTTTGCCTCCTGCTCCCGGCCCACTGAAGCTAGAGGCTTTTTTTCACTCAGACAGCTGCTGGCTGCTGAGGCAGACAAGCCCAAGTGTTGACAAGTAAAAAGGCACAGTCCCAATGTTACCAAACCACATGGCAGGCCATTAATTCAAGTCCATTTAAAGTCCCAAGGTCAGCAGAGCATGGCAGGCTGCTGAACAATGACACAGCTACATGTAGCATTCAAGCATGCCATAAACCAAAGTCCGTTCCCCTTACATACAGGAAACGATCACATCCCTAAGGCAGCTACTCAGCTTCTTACAGTAGATTCTACCATAGAGTTGATTTCCAGTCTCATCATGGGGAATACTATATTCAGCTGCCCAGCCACTCAACCAAGCCCAGCCAAGTTGATACACAAATTTAACCACTACAAGCAAAGATGTCTCCCTGAAGACTTAGGTGTGCCTAACCGAAGCCATGGTACTTTCAGTTGCCTCTTATGTACGTGAGAGCTGGACAAGGAATAAGGAAGACCGGAGAAGAGTCTATGCTTTTGAGTTGTGGTGTTAGTGAAGAATGCTGAGAGTACCATGGACTGCTAAAGAATTAACAAATCTGTCCTGGAAGAAGTGAAGCTAGAATGCTCCTTGGAAGAGAGAATGGCCAAAGTTCATCTGACCGCCTTTGGTCATTGTCAGAAGGACAATTCCCTGGAAAAGTATGCCATGCTTGATAAAGTGGTGGGTCAACAAAAAAGGGGAAGGCCCTCAACAAGATGGATTGACACAGTGTCTGCAACGATGGGCTCAGGTATTCCAAGGATCGGGAGGCTGGCACAGGACCAGGCAGTGTTTCGTTCTGTTGTACACAGGGTAGCTGTGAGTCAGAGATGACTGACAACACCTAACAACAACAACATGTCACATTTGTTACAACTAATGAAACAATATTGATACCTATGATTAACCAAAGTCCATAGCGCATTCATATCTCCTTAGTTTGTAATTAATGTCTCTGTTTTGTTCTAGGATCCCATCCAGGGCACCACATTACATTTCACTGTTGTCATTATCTCCTTAGGCCCTGTTGGCTTTAGAAGTTTCTCAGACTTTCCTTGTTTTTGATGACTTTGACAGTTTTGAGGAGGACTGGTCAAGTACTTTGAAGATGTTCCTCTGTTGGAATTTGTCTAATGTTTTTCTCATGATTAGACTGAGGTTGTGATATTTTGGGGAGAAAGATCTCAGAGATAAAGTGCCGTAATGATCACTTTTTATCAAGGGTACATACTATGAAAATGACTTATCACTGTTGATATTGATTTTGACGACCTGAGATAGTGTTGTCAGGTTTCTCCACTCTACTGTTACTTTTTTTAATTTCCCCTTTCCATACTGTACTCTTTGGAAATAAATCATCATGCTATCACATTTAAGGAGTGGGGACTTGCACTCCTCTTCCTTGAGGGTGGAATAAACTCACTGCTGACAAGTCGGATCCAACTCATAGCGACCCCTCTTTGGGTTTCTGAGGCGGTATCACTACGGAAGTAGATTGCCCAACCTTCCTTCTGAGGAGTGGCTGGTGGGTTTGATCCACCAGCTTTCTGGTTAGCAGTCAAGTGCCTTAGGCACTACGCCACCAGAGCTCCCTGAGAGTGGAATAGCTACAAAAATTACTTAGAATTATCAAGGACATTTGAATCCTCTCCCCATTTATTTTGTATTCAGTTATTTATTTTTATCAGTATTTATCTTATACTTTGGGTTATAATCCAAAATTACTTTATTTCCTTTGTTGCTATAATTATTCTAGCTTTGGTGACGGGAGCTCCTTCAATTGGCTCCCAAATAGGGTGTATCCTTTTGGCATATCCCCATCAATCTAGAAGTTTCTTTGAGTACTTCCTTGCTTTGGGGCACTATTAGATGCTCCTGACCTATCTTATTTATTTTTTGTCCCAGTCCTAGAATCATCTTTTTCTCCAAGAAGTTCTGGTTCTTTTTATTGGAGAATGATATTAAAACAAAGATCTGATGCTAGGTGTGCTAATTACTGCTGCGATATCGTTACTTCTTGGGCCCGTTTGGCAGACAGAGCAAGGAAATATATATGTGTACACCACCAGCCTGTGAACATATACAAATCTATAAATATTTGTCATGTAACCATCACTACATTAAGCTAAACATGAATTCATACTGATGTCTCCAATTTTAATCTTACCACATGAATTAGCCTGCTCTCCTTGCTTATTTGTAAATTCCCACTCCAACAGTGAGAATCCTGGCTCCCACTATCTGTCGTCCATTTACTGAAAACTGTTCATTTTAAGTTTATAGGCATTGTTGTTGTTGTTGTTATTTGCCGTCGAGTCGGCCCTGCCCCGACTCATAGCAACCCCTCCTTGGGTTTCTGAGGCAGTATCACTACGGAAGTAGGATTGCCCAACCTTCCTTCCGAGGAGTGGCTGGTGGGTTTGAACCGCCAGCCTTCTGGTTAGCAGTCAGGTGCCTTAGGCACTATGCTACCAGAGCTCCTGTTTATAGGCATAGCAGTATAATAATTGTTATCATGGGAGCAAACGTTATCCAGGACAGTACAGTGTTGTGTGTAGTTTCTTTTGCTTTGAGTCTTACAGACTCAACTCAATTCCAAAGTTACTTAGGGCAGCATCTTTGCCTCCCATCCCTTCCACTGAAGTAGTTTCATATATTTCATACATACCAGTTAGCTTTTCTTGTCACAGTCTGCATTCCTTCCTGGTATCCTCTGACCTCTTAAATGATTATTTTTAAATTGCTTATATTAAGGTTCACTCATTGTGTTGTGAAGTAACATGAGGTTTGACAAATGAATGTCATGTATACATTATAAACGTATCATACAGAATAGTTGCACTGCTCTACAAATCCACTGTGCTTTACCTGTTCAATGCCCCTACTCATAAATAGAATTCTCTTCCCCATATTTTCTTTTTGGTTATTGATTATACCGTAAAATTTATGAGAGCCAGAACTTGAGGATGTTGCCTTGTTTTTCTGGGTCTTGAAAGTTTTCTGCCTTTACAGAATGGAATCTTACCACTTGGTAGAAAATATTTGAGTTTTCCTTTTATGACAAACTTTTGCCTTACACAGCTTCTGACTTTTGCAACTTTTACAGTATATAGAAAGCTTTGCTTTGTATATCTATTTTGCTACCAGTCACAGCGAAAAAAATTATTTCTCCTAACAATTTTTGGTTGATTCTCTTGAGTTTCCTGAATTTCTTGAATTTTTGGCATCTATGCTGTCTCCTGCTTTTGGCTGCCCTTTCTCAGTTTCTTTCATGGACTTCTTATGCCATGGGTACCTTTAAATATGTATTTCTCAGTCCTTTGTCTTTGGTTTCTCTTCTTTCTTCTAAACACTAATGAGCTGAATCATTCTCATACCTCCAACTATCACCATATGTTAATAACTATCAAATCTATAACTATGGCACAGATAATGAAGATAATACAGTAAAACCTGTGAAAGTTGGAAACTGTGTAAGGCAGAAGCCTGTTAGAGAAGGAAACCACAAATATTTTTCACTAAAATGAGCAATAGAAAAGTGGTAAGACTACACCCTGTCAAAAGCAGAAAACTTGTGAGACCCAGAAGAACGAGGCAGTCCCATTGAGTTCTAGCTCTCACAGGTTTCACTGCACCAAGCATCATCCTCAGCTCTTACATATATTATTTCATTATCCTCACTACAATTCCCATTTCCTAGATGAGAAAATTGAGTCACAAAGTGTTTATGTAACTGCCAAGGATCACACAGTAAGTAAAGGAGCTGAGATAAAATTAGACAATCCAACTCTGTATTCTGTATATTTTCTTAAATACGGCCCATCTCAAACTCAATATGTTTGAAACTGAATACATCACCTTCTGCCTCCAATACGTGCTTCTCCTTCTATGTTCCCTATCTTGTTGTGCAAGTCAGGTTCTCAGTTATATGCAATAGAAATTGATTCAGGCTAATTTAAGAAAGGAAAAAAAAAATGTGTATATTGAAAATATATGGGGTAGCTCCCAGAATTGTCAGGAATGTTGGAGAGCCAGACTTGGAGGAGAATCAACTAGAATCACAGCCAAATCATACCACAGAACTAGTGCCCATTGGCCCTCCTGGTGAGCACCAAACACTGCATCTTCATCAACTGACACTTCAGTTCTTGACCCTGGGCACTACAGCTGGCACAGCTGCCACCACCAGGAAAGATTCTCTACTATCTCTGCTCTTTTGAGTCACTAGCTTTCCATTCAAACTTGGTGGCAGACGTATCTGTGTTAATATAAACAACTCAAAAATCGGCTCTGTGTACTGGCCCAGGTTGTTTACTTCTTCAAACCAAGCTGAGGCCCATTGGCCCAAAAAAGTGTGCTGGTGCCCAAATCAAATATGTACAAATCCAACCTGTTTGTTTTAAAGATAGCATAAATACACAGATTTTTGGCCATATAGGGCCTGCTTGATTTACATATGCTGGGAAACTGAGCCAGACATCTACTAGTCCTGGAAGATAAAATCCTGAAGTTATAGGGCCTGGAGGTACCGCTGCCTTTGGAGCTCTGTGACCAGACTCCCCACCTTGCTGCAGAAGGACATCACATAAGGATGCGCTTCCCTCCCTCCCTTCTCTACCCTGGGGTTTTCATTCTCTTCTCATTTTAGTGGCTCCCTCCACCACTCCGGAAGATGGCATGGTCTGGGGCCCAACACCCACCCCAAACACATATGCAGCTGTCAACGTACTGGCCCCAGTAAATAGCCTGTTGTGCAATGATATCTCTAAACCTCTTGATCACATCTTTTTGCTTGATCTGCACCGGAATCCCTGGAACTCACTATAATCTGATTGATGCAGCAATGTCACATGCCTGCACCCCATGCTGGAAAAACAAGCAACCATTGTTCTCAGCCTCTATACTGGGAAGGCATTTGACTGCTAACCAGAAGGCTGGCAGTTCAAACCCACCAGCCACTCCTGGGATGGAAGGTTGGGGAATCTAGTGATATAGCCTCAGAAACCCAAGGAGGGGTCACTTTGAGTTGGATCTGACTCGACGGCAATATATATATATTTTAATATATATATATATATATA
>NW_006922356.1:449946-458758 GCF_000298275.1 Orycteropus afer afer
ATATACTGGGAAACAGGCTCTACATCCTCTCAGGTCTCATCAAGTGAAGAATTGTTCAAGCTTGAGTGAATGTTCAGATGTCGGGTAGCCAAAAATGGCAAAGTACCACCATCTGCATAGTCATCTAGGCCAGAAAACAGAATGTAGTCCTTGATTGCCTCTTCTCATTTGCCACGTGTAGGGTGGTGACATATAGCCCTGGGCAAATTGGCTGCAAAGGACATCTTTAAAGTGCTGAAGAGCAAAAATGTCTCCTTGAGGACTAAGGTGTGCCTGACACAAGCCATGGTATTTTCAATTGCCTCATGCATGTGAGAGCTGGACAATGAATAAGGAAGACCGAAGAAGAGTTGGTGCTTTTGAGTTGTGTTGCTGGCAAAGAATGCTGAACGTACCATGGAGTGCTAAAAGACCTAACAAATCTGTCCTGGAAGAAGTGCAGCCAGAATGCTCCTTGGAAGCAATAATGGCCAGACTTCATCTCACATACTTTAGTCATGTTGTCAGAAGGGACCATTTACTGGAGAAGGATGTCATGCTTTGTAAGGTAGAGGGTCCACAAAAGAGGGGAAGGCCCTCAACGAGATGGATTGACACAGTGGCTGCGGCAATAGGCTCAATTATAGCAAGGATCATGGAGCTGGTGCAGGACCAGGTGGTGTTTCATTCTGCTGTGCATAGGGTCGCTATGAGTCGGAGATGAGTCATGGCACCTAACAACAACAGGGTGGTGATGTTGTTGTTAGTTTTCATTGAGTCATTTCTGGCTTGTAGAGACCTCAGGTATGTAAAGTAGAAGACAGGGTTTTTGAAGCTGGGACCTTTCAAAAGCACATCACCAGGCCTGTGTTCGGAGGTACGTCTAGGTGGGTTTGATCTGTCACCCTTTCAGCTGGTAGTTGAGCACTTAACCATTTGAGCTGCCCAGAGACTTAGGGTAGCAATACCAGGTTCAATTCTACTTCCTTGGTGGCTGCTACATCATCATCTTTTTGCTTTGCCCACTGTTTTGGTTACCTAGTGCCACTCTGACAAGAATATACCACATATGGGATTCTTGAATAAACAGGAGTTTATGCTCTTACAGTTTGGAGGCTTTAAGTCTGATTTCAAAGTGCCAGGCTCTAAGGGGTTTGGGAAAGCCCCTTGACTTGGGGCTTCAGCTCTGCCTCTTGCTACCAGCACACTGAAGCTAGAGGCATCTCTTCACTCAGGCAGCTACTGGCTGCTGAGGATAACAAGCCCCAAGATCAACAAATAAAATGGCACTGCCTGATGTTTCCAGACCACACACCAGGCAATTAATTCAAGTCCATTAAAGTCCCAAGGTCAGCAGAGCATGGCAGGCTGCTGAACAACAATATGGCTACATGCAGGATTCAAGTGTGCCATAAGCTAGAGACCATTCCCAAAGCTGCTACTTATATATGGGAAGCAGACCACATCCCTACAGCAGCTACTCAGCTGCTTGTGGTAGGTCCCACCATGGAGTTTACTTCCAGTCTCTTCATGGGGAATAACTACCACCAGCTGCCCAGCCACTCAACCAGCCCCAACCAAGTTGACACACAAACTTAACCACCACACCCACTATCACTACTTGCTTTCCACTCATCATTTCTGTCTTGGGTTCCTGAAATAGCTAACTAATACTAATTGGTTCTTTCCAATCTGTCCTCAACACTGCTCACAGACTGATCTTCCTAAAATACAAATCTGGTTATATCTATTTTCTTTGTGAAAGTCTACTCCCTTTAAAGTGTCAGCTAAAACTTCACTTCATTCCTTGACTCTACTAGATTTTGCTTGCTCTCTCTCTACTTCTAAGGTATCCAGTATAAAGTATCACCACTGTTTTTATCTTGTTTTCTATCTCTGAGTATGTTGCATGTGGTAAGACAGGCTCTCAACATATATAACCCAGTGCCTAGCCAATGGCAGGCATTCCAAAAGTTTCTGATGGATGAATTGAAACCGTTCAAAGAACTTCTGCAAAGAGTAGCTGATACACTGTAAGAATGGACAGCACTTTTATCGATGAATAGGATCGTCTGTCTGATAGACTAAGGGGGTCAGAGACACTGATATATTCACACAGGGTACATATTCATCAGGGCCATCAGACAAAGAGAAGGGTAATGATGTTGTAGGAACAACAAGGTTCTTATTCCTTGTCATTCAGAGCCAATTATCACAAGTTGAAGTGGGAAAGCAAAAGAATTTGAATTGCTTCTCAAAAAAGGTCCCTCTCTTCCAGCTGAGAAATGGTTAAGATTTTTAAAAGGAATTGGGCCAAGGGGTAGGAGGGTGTGAAGGATGCTGATAATGCTTTCTTCTTGTATCAAGATGAATTGTTGTTGCCTTATAACCTGTTAACCTTCTGGTTAGTGATAAAAAGGCACCTTTGGTCAGAAGAAAGTTCCTCATACCTGCTGAGAACGATTAACACTACAAGGAGGGGAGGCCTCTTGGTCCACCAGGGATGTCTCTGTTTCTCCTTTATCTTGGTTGCTCCAGGCTAGGTGTCTCCTTTCTCAGGGTCATCTCACTTGATAAACCACTATTATCAGCTAGGGGCAATGCATGCATTTAAGCCAGATGCCCATAGGAATGTGTGAGAACAACCTAAAGTAACTATGCTATTCAAGTAGAAGGAAGGAGGGGTAAAAGAAAAATAGAGATCTAATCACAGCTGTTATATTTCTGCAACTTTTCAGCCAAAAGGCTTTTTTAGCCCTTCAACAATGACATGCACAGTATACAGGATGCTCGGGAGCTCTGGTAGCATAGTGCCTAAGGCGCTTGACTGCTAACCAGAAGGCTGGTAGTTCAAACCCACCAGCTACTCCTCACAAGGAAGATGGGGCAATCTACTTCCGTAGTGATACTGCCTCGGAAACCCAAGGAGGGGTCGCTATGAGTCGGGTCCTACTAGATGGCACATAACAATAACGACAACATATAGGATGCACAGGGCGCCTCCGGGTCAATGGTTAAAGCACTCCGCTGCTAAGCAAAAGGTTGGCAGTTCCACCATACCCTGCCTGGCTCGTGGGAAGAAAAGATCCGGCGATTTGCTCCCCTTAAAGATTTCACCCTAGCAAGCCCTATGGGCAGTTCTATTCTGTCCTTTGGGTCCCTATGAGTAAGAATTGACTTGAGGCAAAACAGGGCCCTTAGCATAGGCATTAACATTAGGCAAACTCATACATATGAGCTGCTTAAATATTTGTAAAAGAATTTTGCTGTTTCCTTCCCTAGCAAACTTTCCCAAGAAATGTCGCAGAATAGAGGCAGAAATAGCAACCAGATAGGAGGAACTCTGGTAGGGTGGCGCTTAAGGCATTTGACTGCTAACCAGAAGGCTGGAGGTTCAAATCCACCAGGCACTCCTCGAAGTAGGAAGGTTGGGCAATCCACTTCCGTAGTGATACCGCCTCAGAAACCCAAGGAGGCCTCGCTATGAGTCAGATATGACTCGATGACGTGGGCTTTTAGGACCTATCAGCCAGAGTCAAAGTCAAGTTGACGCAGGCGCGGAAGGTCTGCAGAGTGCAGGCATTAGCTTCCCTCAGACCCCGTGTGCCGGAAGCCGGAAGAGGCAGGTCCAGGAACTGTGCGGAAGCGGTCCCTTCGGGAGGGGTCGGAGCAGTTTTCACCCTGTCAGGTTGTGTAACGACCCGGAACGGTTAAGGGTCAGGCACTCCAGTGTAGGCCATGGCACTGGTTGCACGATTGTGGCGCTTTCTCCCTTTGGGACGTGGCGCCGTCCTGTGGCCTCAGCTATTGATGAGAGCTCCGCGCGGCTGCGGCCGGTGTGGCTTCGGGCGACTCTGCGGCTTTGAGGTACCCTGGCTGTCCTAGCTCCAGTTCCCTCATCCTCGGTTCCTTATCCCCTCACTGTTGAGTTTGGGCACCCCCTTCTCCCCGCTTGGAGGCACTATGCCACGTTGTTGTTGTTGTTATGTGCTCTCGAGTCAGACCCGACTCATAGCGACCCCTCCTTGGGTTTCCGAGGCAGTATCACTATGGAAGTAGATTGCCCCATCTTCCTTTGGAGGAGTGGCTGGTGGGTTTGAGTGAATTGAGGAACTCGGGGCTGCGCGTGTGCGGAGCGTGCCCTTTGACCACAGCCTCCTAGCTGCTGTACGAAAACCAGGGTTAGCGTACAGAAGGAGACACATTACCCGCGAGACGCTGCTTACTGCGCTTGCTGTGTGCAGATATGAAGAACATGAGGGGTAAAAAACAAAACAAACTTCACCGCTGTGAAACCTTCACCTGAAGCAGTCTGCCAGCCTGAAGTTGATGGTGTGATTTTGAAAATACAGCTTCATATCCGAAGCAGAGATTTTGCACTTTTTTTTTTTAATAATTAACTGGGAGTTACTTGTTTTATCTGCAGACTATCAAGGCAGGATGTTGGGAACTTGACTTGTCCTCCAGTTCTGCGATTTACTGTTAGAGTGGTCGTAGCCTGGCTTGGTTTATCCTTGAAGAGGAGATGTGTGGGCTGGTGGGCATGGCTGCGTATCATATATCGCACTTGAACTAGGTTTCTTATATATTCAGACACAGAATTATTAGCCAATAAGGCATGGCCCCTTTATTAGATGATACAGGTGGAGGGATCAATATCGACTCACAAGGAACCTATAGGACAAAGTGGAATTGCCTCATAGGGTTTCTAAGGCTGTAAATCTTTAATGAAACGGATTGCCTCATCTTTCTCCCTCGGAGCGGCTGGTGGGTTCCAATAGCATCGGATGCCGTAACCACAGTGCCACCAGAGCTCCATATGAGATTAGTACTAACTATGAAACTGGTTAGCCTCAAGTTTCCAAATTAGAACATTGCTGAGTTTAAAACCCCATTTTTATAGGATGATCTTAGTTTAAATGATAATAATAGTTAATATTTAGTGAAGGTTCATTATATGCAAGTCACTGTGTTTAGCATAATCTCATAATCTTAATAGATACCTTATAAATTATTGTTATTTTAACCATTTTTCAGAGAAGGAAACTGAAGTAAGTTTAATAACGTGCCCCAGGTCACACAGCTAGAAAAATGGTGGATTTGATGGCAGGGAGAATATCTCCAGAGCCCGGCTAGGGAAAACTGAAAACTAGGGAAGCAAGACAGAAACGGATGGAAAAAAATCAACATCAGGAGAGCCTAGAAAGATATGTAAGTAATACAATTATACTCTAAGCCAAAGGCAATATGAAAATTCTTTCCTTACTCTAGGTATACTGACTTTTCAGAGTGTTGGAATTGTGTACTTTTATCAGTTTTCCAGTTATTCATGCTTTTTAATAGCCCTTATAATTTCTGCTTTCCTTTTCCCTAGATCTTTCACTTAGCAGGGTACGTGATGTTGATAAATTGAATTGACAGTATTTATTATCCAGGATTATTCAAGGATTTGGGGAGAGAGATTTTATTTTTCTGTTTTTTCCTTTTCCTGTTAGTAATCGATAAAACACCCATCTTGGAACACTCACTCTTCTACGTATTCTTACTGCATGCTTACTGTGTGTCTTTAGTCTGGGGATATAGTAGTGAGTAGGGGAGACAGAAAATGTTTCTCAGTGACCTTATAGCTAGACTGGAGGGGAAGACAGTAATTGAACAAATATTAATAATCAGTGCAAAATGTTAGGAAAAGAGAAGCATAGGTATACTTGACCTTGTCTGGAAGGTGGGGATGAGAAATATGTGGGCAATCAGGTAAGATCTAAAAGATGATTGCGAGTGAACTAGATAAAAGGAAGCTGGAGACAAAAGAATATTCCTAGAGAGAACAGCATAGTAATAGGGCTTGGGGCATGGAAAGGTGATACTTTTGGGTTTGAGGAACAAAGTATGACTGAAGACTGGAGAAGGAGAATAAACTGAGGAAGAGGAGCTGGCAGGAAGGAAGGAAGGAAAACCAAGTGAGCGAGGTGACACATTTCTTTCCATCTGGTGATGAGTCTGTATTTTTTAATTCCTTCCAGTTCTGAAATTGCTATAATCAGTGTTGTAGAAAAGACATATCCAAGAGAGAGCCTACTTGTTTAATAAATATTTTTTGAGATTGTTATTGTGCGAGAGGCATTGTGCTGGGCATTGAAGTACCAAGGTGAAATGGCACATTTTAGCTGTCTCAGACAGGCTAAGTGTCATATTTTGGAGGTGGCACTGAGTCCTGGCTTTTACTTGATTTCGTAGGTCTGAAAACATGATTTTTATCTACTTTCCCAGTAGTAGGTAGTGAGCTGCATCACATTAACCAAACTGATAAAAAGACAAATGACAAACTACAATGAAACCTGTGAGAGCCTAAACTTGACAAGACTGCCGTATTTTTCTGGGTTTTGCTACTTTTCTATCCCTGTCTTAGTAGAAAATATTTTCGTTTTCCTTCTCTGACAGGTTTTGCTTTACACAGGTTCTGGCTTTTGTAGATTTTACTGTATAATGTTAACTTTTTGTTGTTGTTGTTGTTAGGTGCTGTCGAGTCGTCTCCGACTCATACCAACTCTATGCACAGCAGAATGAAACACCCAGTCCTGCGCTAGCTCCACAATTGTTGCTGTACTTGAAACCATTGCTGCAGCCACTGTGTCAGTCCATGTTGTTGAGAGCCTTCCCCTTTCTCGTGGACCCTCCACCTTACCAAATATGACATCCTTCTCCAGGGAATGGTCCCTTCTGACAACATGACCAAATATATCCATACAGTGGAATACTCCCTTAGCTGTTTGAAACCTCTCTGCCCTCCCCTTACCTGGATCCTGCCGCCTTTGGCCATGGCTTCTCCCACCTTCCTGCCTTGGGTGGGGGCCTTCTCCTTCCCCTTTCCTGGATCTTGTCACCCTTACCCCTGACTTCTCTAATGTTAACTTAGAGTGATAAATATAAATGTCAATTGCTAACAGTATATTTCTTCCCTCTAATACAACCAGGAAGTTGAATACTCTGAAGTGTATGGTTTCTTCAAGCTATAACGGTCTGATAAATCTTTTACCATGTAATACCCTTGTAGAGGAATAGAGAACTATGACACTTACTGATAAAATCTTTTATGTAGGCACCACCACACACACATATACTCATACCCACTGTCCCATTTGATCTTCTCTACTCCTTGGTAAACAAGAATAAACTCAGGAAATTAAGTGCTAAAATTTTGATTATGTTAAATTGAGTTTTACTACTTTGCTATTCATTGTCTTGAAAAATCATGTTCAAGAAAGCAAGTAAACCATTCTGTTTAACCATACCGTCTCTTAACATCATTTAATAGCCACCTTGGTGCTAGGTGCTAAAAAGGAGTTCCTTAAAGCTTTTTAATTGATATTTTTAAATCAATTTTATGGAGGTAAAGCTTCCATAATTAAAATATACCTATTTTTACATATGCATCTTGATGAGCTTTGACAGATTTATACCCACTACTTATCAAGATACAGAATGTTTTCATCACTTCATAATTTCCCCTGTGCTCTGTCCTCATCAGTCCTCATCTCCAGTCTCAGGAAACCACTAATTTGCCTTCTGTCACTATGGAGTAGATTTGTCTTTTCTAGAGATTCATATGAATGGAATCATATTCCTGTATCTGCCTTTCTTTCACTCAGCATAATCCTCCCCCACATAACAGAGTATAAAATTAATCTTTAAAAAATTTGTGGTAAAATATATATAACAAACATTTGACATGTAGCATAATGTTTTTGAAATTCATGCATATATTGTTGCATGTATCAATAGTTCATTCCTTTTTATTGCTTTGTAGTATTCCACTGTATGGATTTGGTTAATTTTACTTACAGTAATCCTTTTTTTCAATTGTTAGTGTAAGGTGGTATATACTTGCTAATAATTAAGAAGTCTTTGTTTTGATTAAAAACAAGAATGAAATCTTCAAACTCTTCCAGTGTACTTCCTCCAAATTATGAAGCTGCTTTCATTATTATGAGTGTATCAATCAGTTATATTTATTGCTGGATAATTTGTGAAAAGACATGGGAACTCAAAGATGAAGTTATATAGTTCATGAAATAAATGAGAAGTTGTTAAATGAAATGGGTATAAAAATAAAGAGGGTAGATGTCTATTGTTAGTTACGCTTCATTAGTTATCAGTATGAACAGAATATGTCATCTCAGAATCCTGTTTGATAGTAGATAGGAAATGGGAACCAGAGTGGCACTAATACCAGTTAGTGGTGAAGTCTTAGGTTGCTGAGATCCATTTATTTATATTTTAGTACTCTTTCAATACTAACAGCCATGAAGTAATGCCTATAGTTTACAAAACACTTAGGTTCTTACTGAATTTCTTATCTACTGCCTGAAGAAGACAGAGTTGATAGTCCAATTTTATAGATGAGGAACATCTATAAAATAGAAACATGTATAAAATAAATATCTATGAAATATCTATAAAATATTAAAAAATCTATCTATAAAATAGATAGAGACATCTTAGATAGTACCAATGTTAAAATCTCCAACTCTGTCTTCCAGCCCTGTATCAAAAATTTTGACTATTTGTGCACCAGGCACTGTTCTAGGTGCTGACCATACTGGAGATTACATTCTAGTTAGAAGTGTTGTACCCAGGCTGTAAAGGAGAATTTCGGAATATGCCAACCCATGACAATGCAAATGCAATAGGACAGTTTATTAGCTAACTTAAGTTAGGGTCTTTGCCCTTACCAGGTCAGTGGCTTAAGCAAAAGACCCCGTACCCCGTTTCTTTCACCAATTTATGGAACAATATGGGGAGGGGCAGCACTGGGGCGAGGGGGTACAGGTGA
>NW_006922356.1:466248-476435 GCF_000298275.1 Orycteropus afer afer
CACAGATTGGAGGGTCCTCTCCCCTCCCCAGAAGTGGGCTGCCCTTACCAACAATGCCCGCAGCCTGCTTGTGAGCTGAGGAAGGGCACCTTTCCCCGCTCACCCGGCGCGTCTACCGGTGCCCAGCCTTTCCTGATAGACTAGTGTCCTTACGCAAAGGACGTATCTAGTTCAGCCGGCTCCAGTTCCTGAAACTCTCCTACTGTCGTGGTGGCGACTTCACTCGATCCGAATCCTCCTTTCCTGGCCAGTGCACCAGAAGGGGGAAAAAAAAGTACCAAACCCACTGCCATTGAGTTGATTCCGACTCATAGTAACCCCCACTGGGTTTCCGAGACAGTAAATCTTTACAGAAGTAGCTTGTCCAGTTTTTCTTCTGTGGAGTGGCTGGTGGGTTTGAACCACCAACTTCTGGTTAGCAATCAGATCCTTTAGGCACTGTGCTAGCAGAGCTCCTACTTAGGAAAGGCACATTAAATAAATCAGTAAAACAGTTAATATGTCAGATATAATAACAGGGAGTGCTAGGGATGGTGGTTGCAATTATAAACACAGTATTAGGGAAGTCCTCATTGAGAAAATAATAGTTGACCAAAGACCTAGAGGGGTCGCTAGGAGTCGGGGCCGACTCGATGGCAAATAACAACAAAAAGCAACAAAAGACCTAGAGGTGATGATGGAAAAAGTCATGGAGACATCAGGAAAGAGTATAGATGAAATAGCAAGTGCAGTGCACCAGGCAGGAACATGTCTGGTGAGTGCTAGCAACAGTAAACAGGTCAGAGACATAGGCCTTGTAGGTAATTTTAGGCTTTTACTCTGAATAACATAGGAAGCCATTAGAGGGTTTTGAGCCGATAAATGAGGTAATACAGCATGTTTGGAAGGGATTTCTTGAGGTAGCATGTTGAGAATAGACCTGAGAGGGCAAGAGCAGAAACAGAAGACTAGTAGGAGGCTGTTGCCACAGTCTGGATGAATGGTAATGGTGGCGTGAACCAGGGTGGTAGCAGAGGAGGTGGTGAGAGAGTTTGGATGCTGGATACATTTTGTATCCAACGTGGATTTTGAGAGAGAAACAGTTGAGAAAGACTTTGTTTTTCTTTTTAATAAGTTGGGCAACTAAAATAGAGTTGCCATTTATCATAATAGAGTAGCAAGTTTTGGGAAAAGAACAGCTGGTTTGGCTGTTAAACTTGAGATTCTCTTAGACTTCATGACGAGACAGATGTTGAGTATGCAATTTGACGTAAGAGTTTGACGTTCAGAGGAGATGTCCTGCAGGAGGTTGCATTTGAGTGCTTTTGGCACATGGGTGGTATTTAAAGCCACAGGAGTAAATGAAGTCACTGCAAAAACGGCAAGGAGGCCACATGTTCTGACCTCCTCTAACCCTACAAGGGGAAGGCAGGATTACCAGCAGTAACCCAAGGCCTATTACTGCCAGGCCAGACATGCTGCTTCCCTCCAGCCCTTTCACCAACCGTTCCTCCCAAAGCACCCACCACCTCTCTCCTGGGTTCAATAATTCACTGCAGTGGCCACACAGAACTCACAGATTATGGGGTTTATTAGGGAAGCACCAATAAATCAAGTTCAGGAAGAACTATAACTCAAGTTCAGGAAGAACGCTCAGTCTCTCTCCCAGTCCACCGTCCCTCAGCCAACAGTTTCTCACAGTCTCTTTCCCAGCAGTGCTGGTCCCTCGGTGTCTCACTCAGCAATGCATGTCTCTTTCCCAGCAGCACGTGTCTCTTTCAGGGGCGCATATCTTTTTTGGCAGCACATCTTCCTGCAGCAGCAGTCAGAGCGAGTTCTGCCTCCAGGAGGCCTCCTTTTGAGCCCGGAAGGGTGATCAAACTAGCCAATCACAGCATCAGAACTCTAAGCACATGAGAGAGAGTGGGAACCTCCCAGAACACTATTGTGCCACGCCCAACAGAAATAACCCAGGTGGATAGTTCCTCAGTTGCTCATAGAAAATCCCACCTTGGAGTTTACAAAGACTTATGGGTAGAAAAGCCACACTAAGTAATTTACTACACCGCAGTCACCAAAGTCACACAAATAGAGAAAAGAAGAGGTCTGGGACCAAGCCCAGGACATACCTTGGCATGGAGGTAAGCTCTGGTGGCATAGTGCCTAAGGCATTTGACTGCTAACCAGAAGGCTGGTGGTTCAAATCCACCAGCCACTCCTTGGAAGGAAGATTGGGCAATCTTCTGTAGTGATACCGCCTCAGAAACCCAAGGAGGGGTCACTACAAGTCAGATCCGACCCAACAGCAGTGAGTGTGGTTTGGTTTTTTTGGAAACTAGCTAAGGAGACTGAGAAGGAACAGTCATTGACATAGGAGGAAGTTCAAGAGAATAATATTGTAAAAAGCCAAGTGAATAGTGTTTCAAGAATGAATGATAGCAATGGAGAACAGATCAGTGGTTGCAAGGGCAGGGTGGAGTTGGGGAAATGGTTTAAAAAGGGGTTATGAGTAAACTTTTTAATTTGATGGGTGTGTTATATACATATATCACTCAACAAACTGTAGACTTTTAAAGTATGCAGTTTATTGTGTATCAGTTATACCTTAATAAAGCTGTTTTCTTTTATTTTAATTATACACCCATTCATGATTTTTAAAAAAAGGAGGGAGGAGTGATCCGCTGTCACATGCTGCTAATAGGTCAAGTAGGTGAGAATTCAGGGTTGGACATAGGAAATAGCTGCATCCTTGGTTACCTTAACTAAAATACCATCAGTGGGGTTGTGGGCATGAAAGTGGGATTTGTGAATGTTCAAGAGATAATGGGAAGATACGAAGTGGAGACAGTACAGATACTCTTTTGGAAGAGTTTTGCTAAAAAGGGGAGCTGAGAAATGAGACGAGACATAGGAAGTCAAGATGAAGGTTTTTGTTTTTAAAAAGGGAAAAATTAGAGCTTGCAAAGATAGCTTGTGTTTATGCTGATGGGAGTGAATCAACTGAGGGAAAAAAAATGACACAACACAAAAGAAAAATTGTTATGGCGAAAGGGGTGAGTTGCTGTAATAGTTAGCTATATATTCCTCTTTTGCCATTGGTCTCAAGAATCTAGTCATAATTTTAAAAATTAATTTCCAAATCAGTTTGGATATACTTTTTATTTTATGCATCATTTACTGAAAAATTTTGCTTTTTGTGGATTACTTTTGAAGATATCCTCATTTAAAATCATGTACATTTTTATGCAATCTTTGATATTCTTAATCTTGTCTATTTCTAAAATGTGTATTTATTATGTGTTGATGTATCATATTTTATGTCATAGAATTGATGATATCCGTGCTTCACTAAATAAAATGCAGCTCTTCCAATCAGCATGATTAATTTTTTAGCTGTTACCACCTTTATGGTAGCTTATCTAGAATATTTTCTTAATAAGGTTGAATTATACTGTGCTCTCTCTGTAAAGTAATTATTTGAAATAGTTTTACTAAAGAATTAGATGAAGTAATTTTTGTGTTGCCAGTACTCTTATGATCGACTGCTTTGGAGGTGGGTGAAAATTGATAGGATTTTTTTCTTTGTGTAGAAATTTACTTAATTTAATAACTGACCATAATTGTTTCTTCAGGTAATAGGACACCCAGGAACTTTCAAAAGAGGCCTTTTATTCTCAGCTTTGTCTTATTTGGGTTTTGAGGCTTACCAGGTCCTTTCTCAGGCTGCAGTGGTTCATGCCACAGCCAAAGGTAAACCTAAACTAAATATCTGCTTTCCTGTCTTTTTTTTTTTCTCTGGGGGTAGAATGAGTGGAGGTTTATTTTTATCAATATATAAGAATAGATAATTAAACGAACATAGGCTAGATTAATTTCTGCTCTTCTTTACTTGTGAGTCTGAGATCTGTCTCTCTATAATTTCTTCCAGAAACGCAAGTTCTTTCAGAGATAATCTACTGATACTTTATGTTTTTTAAGGTTCCTTGAGCTAAGAATGTTTTTTTGAAAAGTTGAAAGGTTGTGGGGAGAAAAAAAGAATATCAGAAAGACATAAATATATAGACTGCAAAGCCTGAAATCCGATACTTGTGAATCTTTATGGTAAAAGTCTGCCCACCCCTGCTTTATAGTGACAGAAGGATTCTGTTGTTTCCCTAACATCACAGTGTTACATACTTCTTGATATGATTTTTAATTTTTCAAAACCAAAGTGCCAAAGCAGAGACGGGAATCCATACATCTCTATTTCTCTTTGCATCTATCACACTTGGTTCAGGTGTCTCAGCACCATTACAGAAATGATGCAAAGACTTACTGCTTCCCTGAGCAACAAAATATGACATTTTGAAAGGCAAAGGCAAAATTCCTTTTAGCCTTAATGGTCATAGTCCCGTTTTTTCAGAAGTGTCTGAATGACATAAAAGTTATCATATTAAATTAAAAATAACATTTAGATATCCAAGGTTTAACTTATTTTGAAAATTAAGTTCATTATTTTTATTACAGATTTGAATGCAAATGGATTTATGTAGAGTAGAATTATGTTTGTGTTTTTATACACATTTAGAGCATTTAAAAAGTTAATGCAAAGAACAGTATATAAGTATTTGTTTAGCCTGCCTTGATTTTCCGTAGTTTTTTTTCTTTATAATTAGTTGACTGGCAGGTTCATATAATTTGTGAGACTATAGACCATAATCTTTGAAAAGTAATTAATTATTGGTAGAATATAGAAGCCAGGCTTCTTTTCTTTTTGAAAAATGATCCATGTTTTTATAAAAACAGAGTTTTATTGGCCCTTGACAAGTTGGCAAGTTTTATTTTGTCACATATCTCTTCTACTTTCTATGCTGTGATCCTTATTTTTCATATTTTTAGGAATTGATTTTCAAATAATAATTTCACACATCAAATTAACTTCTGCATAATTATCTTTAGATCTACTTTATACTCATCACTTTTTTTTTTTTAAGCTAGTATAATTATGTCATGACTTTAATAAAAAATACTTACATGGTTGTGTTATAAGTTTCACATATTTGGCTGGTCTAAATTATAATTTTTTTTTTTAACTTTTAAAATGTTTAACTTCACATACTTATGATTAAAATATACTGAGATAAATAATAAACTCAAATGACATATTATGGGAATGCTAGCTTGTAAATAGGACTAAGTAGTATAGTATCTTTATAAAAGCCAAACCCACTACCACTGAGTTGATCTGAGTCATAGAGACCCTTATAGAAGACAAAATTAAATGTGTATATTGCTAGTAATAATTGTAATATCCTGATCTTTATACTTACTGTTTTTTCAAGAAGTAGTCAGGTTTTTTTTAGGGTATTACATTGTCTATAAAGTTTGTGTGTTTTGTGGTAGTGTCTAAGCTAGTTAACAAGTTGATGTCATTGAGGTAATTTTAGATTTTCTGTATAGTTAACCAAGTTCTTGATGACACATTTGACTTTTCCATAAAAGTTAGGTCATAAAGAGAATCTGGTAAACCAATTTGGTTCAATTCATACAAATTAGTAATTTCTAGTACTCCAAGTGGATGAATTATATCATCATTTTATTTTCTACAAAGGGTAATATTTAACAACAACAAAGATTTTGTGTGGCTGATATTTGTACCATAAATTCTCATAAGAAATTGATTTTTGAAAAATTTTTAAATGTATCATATTTAGTCAGTACCAGACTAAATTTTTTTTTTTTTTTTTTAATTTCCATTGTTTCAGTAAATCACTGATACTGATAGCTTCCTATTTATTTCTACTTTATTTCTGTATAGGTTCTTCAGAATTTATCTTTCCTTATAGGTGATTTCTATATCTGATTTCTTTTGTTGGTAGAGAAAAGTGTATATGTTTCTTAGAGTTGATGCCTTTTGTCTTAGAAAGAACTACTTCATTGTGTCTTTTTTAAAATATCCTTCAAAGTTGAAGAAATCCTTGAACAAGCAGATTACCTATATGAAAGTGGAGAAACTGAAAAACTTTATCAGTTGCTGACCTCATACAAGGAAAGGTAAGCAGTATGATTGGCCTGGGTTTGTGCTTTCCTTACAATTTTAGTGTTTTTAACAATTGGAATGATCCTTGGTGCTTGACATTAATATAATAAGTTATTGTAGTTTTTACTTAATATGATATTCCCTAAAGTTTTATTATAGTATAATGTTTATTCCTTACATTAAAGACTGAAAAGTGCTGCATGTATCTCATTGGTTTAGATAAGTTGTTACTTAACTTACTCATTCTAGTAAAATTTTGAGGTTTTTTTTCCTGTGTTTTACTAGTTCGCTTTGGGTCATGCAATATGATCAGTGGCTGTAGATTTATCTCAAATGTCTATATTGTGTATTTCTCATTCCTTTTTGTTAAGTAATTCCTTATTGGAATAAGAATTAAACGATTTACTGAGAATTAGGATCATTATATGCCAATGTCAAATGTTATCTGTGTATAAATTCAGAAGCAGTCTTTGCAGAGAAACTAAAAGTCCTTTCTTTTTCTATTTTTAGTATTAGATTACATTTTTAGTCCAGAATCAGTGTGTACTTATTTTTGGGAGGAAATAATAATTCGACTACAAAATAAGTCAAATAAAGGGGAATAACTTTTCGAGCTCTCTCATCTGTTTTCCTAAACTACAAATACTGACTCATTTTCAGCCACCTTTTTAGATTACCAAGGACAGGTGCCTTTACATCTCTCTTGCCTTCTCCATTCTGCCCTCAGTAACTTGAGGTGACTCATTTGGATTTCAGTCATTTGTCTTTTCAGTAATAATTTGGAATGTAAGTTGTCAGATAGTTATTCCATATTTATTGAATTATAAATGTACAGTCATTACCTTTTCTTTGTGTGAAATATTTAAAAACTTTCAAAATTCTGTGTGAATACTATTTTTTGTTTAAAAAAACCCAAAATATATAAAGTAGGCTTAAAGGCAACTGTTTAATAAAGAATAATTTAAAGTTAGTTTTAAAAAATATTTCAAACACTTAATTGTGGTTAGGAGCTCTGGTAGATAGTGCCTAAGGCATTTGACTGCTAACCAGAAGGCTGGCAGTTCAAACCCACTAGCCACTCCTCAGAAGGAAGATTGGGCAATCTATTTCCATAGTGATAAATGCCTCGGAAACCCAAGGAGGGGTTGCTATGAGTCGGATCCAACTGGATGGCAGTGAGTTTAGTGTTTAATTGTGGTTATTATTAATCATTTCTTATTTTATATTATTGTTTTAAATGGCAGGTCCTCAAGGAATCCAGTGCCCTTACTTGAAATAAGAAGCCATGCATCATGGCATGGATGATGCATTCAAACAGAATTTATTTTGAGATAACATTATATTCAATCATTCATTCACTATCAAATATTTATCATATATACCAGTTGTGTGCTAGGCATTGTATTTGGGGCTAGGGATACAATAGTTTTGTGTTTTTAGGGCATGACCTGTCTATCATGAAGTATATGTATTTTATGATAGTGTCTGAACCATTTACTGAGTTGCATGATACACAGTTCTAGTGAGGTCATGTGTTAATTTATACATTTTTGTAGAGCAGGTATTTAGAGAATTCAAATACATAGATGCTTTCTAAGGAAATCAGTATTTAGATACTATAGCTCAGTTAATATTTATAAATAATATGAGATAATTTTATAGGAAATTTTAGCAAAAAGTTTTTATGTGAAAGAAAATAAATTGAACAATAATAGGTTTTTGGTAGCATGCGGCTTGCTATCATCTCACTAGTCTGAGAAACCATAATGTATTGATTAACTAAGTGATATTTAACAAATTAAAAATGCTACTTAAATGGTCATTTTATATTTTATTTCAAATTAGTGAAGATGCAGAGTTACTGTGGCGCTTGGCACGAGCATCACGTGATATAGCTCAACTTAGCAGAACCTCAGAAGAGGAGAAAAAGCGACTGGTGTATGAAGCCTTAGAATATGCAAAAAGGGCACTTGAGAAAAAGGAATCAAATTTTGCAGCTCATAAGGTGAGGTGCTTAAAATAACTAAGCTGCTACCATGTACTAAGGAATACATTAATCGTAGTTATCTGTTCTATTTTCCTTAGCTGACATAAGAAAGAATATTGCTGTATGTACTTTAAGGAACTAGGAAAAAGATTTATTTTGGTAGCATCTTTTCAAAAAGAAGTAGGTTGCATGGTTTTTTTTTTTAATTCTTAAATAATCATTCTAAATTTATTGTTATGTCTGATAAATTACATTTGTGAATGCTTATTTTTACATAAAAGTATTGTAGCTTCCTGACTTACATGACTTATATTTAGTAGTACAAGCACTAATTTGGCAAACATTTTCTCATGTTCCTCATATTACATTTCTTCATACTCTATTTTATGTGGAGGTAGGAATATAGTAGCTGGACAACTGAAATCCAGTATGATTTTTCATATGTAACTAACTCATCTCATTTCTGGATTTCCTAATTGGTTCAGAACAGTGTTCTTCAGTGGACAGTATTGGAGAACAGGGGAGGCTATTGGCATTTTGGATTAGGACATTTCTTTATGTTGGACCATCTTCCAAGTCATTGTGATAATCAGAGTCCATCCTCATACATTTCTGAATTCTCCCTTTAGGGGTTTGGTAGCACACCTCCTTACCTTACCACTACCTCCCCCCCAAAAAAAATAGAACCACTTTTTTATATTAATGATAAAACAGATGTATATCCTTTTATATTTATCAAGACTTATTTTCTGTATTTTTCACCAACACCACAATTCAGAGGCATCATTTCTTCTTCAGGCTTCTTATTCATCTAGCTTTCACTTGAGTATTGAGGCTGTTGAAAAGACCATGGCTTGGGTCAAGTGCACTTTAGTCTTCAAAGTGACATCTTTGTTCTTTAACACCTTAAAGAAGTCTTTGCCCAGTGCAAAACGTTGTTTGATTTCTTGACTGCTGCTTCAGTGGTTGTTGGTTGTAGATAAAAGTAAATTAAAATCCCTGACAACTTCAGTTTTTTCTCCATTTAGCATGGTGTTGCTTATTGGTCTAGTTGTGAGGGTCTTTTTTTTTTTCTTTATGTTGAGGTTGTAATACATACTGAAGGCTGTAGTCTTTGATCTTCATCAGTAAGGGCTTCAAGTCTTCTTCACTTTCAAGGTGGTATCATCTGCATATTGCAGGTTGTTAACGAATCTTCCTCTAATCCTGGTGCTGCATTCTTCATGTAGCCCAGCTTCTTGGCTTATTTGCTCAGGATACAGATTGAATAAGTATGGTGAAAGGATATAACCCTGACACACAGCTTTCCTGATTTTAAACTATGCAGTATCCTTGTTCTGTTAAAATGACTGTGTCTTGGTCTATGTACAGGTTCCTCATGAGCACAATGAAGTGTTCTCGAAGTCCCATTCTTTGCAATGTTATCCATAATTTGTTATAATCCACACAGTTGAATATCTTTGCTTAGTCAGTAAATCACAGGAGTCCTGGTGGCATAGGGCCTAAGGCATTTGACAAACCAGAAGGCTGGCAGTTCAACCCCACCAGCCACTCAGAATGAAGATTGAGTTGTCTGCTTCCGTAGAGATACCGCCTCAGGAACCCAAGGAGTGGTTGCTATGAGTCGAAATCAACTCAACAGCAGTGAGTTTGGTTTTTTGTTTTGTTTTTTTAAACATCTTTTTCATGCTCTTTGCTTTTATCCAATATCATTGGATGTCAGTGTGATGGTTGGAGCTGTGTGTCAACTTGGCTGGACCCACAGTTCTGTGTGGTTTAAGCAATTGTGATATGGGTTGTTCCAATGATGGATCAGATGTATGTGTTTTGAGCAGCCAATCCGTTGAAAGGGAGTTTCCCTAGGGGTGTGGCCTGCTTCCAGTATATTTATGGACATCCTGGGAAAAGAGACTCTCTTCTGTGGATTGGGATTCTTCTGTGCTGCCTACAACTGTCCGTGAGCGAACAATACACCATTCAGCCTGGAGATCTTGGATTCGTCATTCATTGGAGTCAACAGCCACTATACTGCCTGCCATCCTTGAGCTCCTCAGCCCCTGTGGCTGTGTGAGTCGGGAAAAGCCTCCAGCTTGATGTTTGATCCAAGAACTTTGGACTTGCCAGCTTCTATAAGTGTGTGAGCCATTTTCCTAAGATAAATTTCTCTTTCTCTCTCACTCTGCAAAAATGGCAAGGAGGCCA
>NW_006922356.1:476830-478820 GCF_000298275.1 Orycteropus afer afer
CCAGCAGTCAGAGAGAGTTCTGCCTCTAGGAGGCTTCCTTTTGAGCCCGGCAGGGTGGTCAAACTAACCAATCAGCATCAGAACTCTAAGCACCTGAGAGAGAGTGGGCATCTCCCAGAACATTCTTTTGTGCCACTCCCAACAGAAATACTCCAGGTGGACAACTTCAGCAATCAGGAGCTCCTCAGTTACCCATAGAAAATCCCACCTTGGAGTTTACAAAGACTTATGGGTAGAAAAGCCACACTAAGTAATTTACTACGCCGCACACTCTATATAAGCTTTACTGGTTTTGCTTCTCCAGAGAACCCAGTCTAACACAGTTGGCAATGATATCCCTTTTTCCACATTCTCCTCTTAAGTTGGCTTGAATTTCTGGAAGTTTCCTATCTATATACCATGGCAACCATGTTTTAGTTATCTTCAACAAAATTTTACTTGCATGTGATATTAATGATATTGTTCGATAACTTCCACATCCTGTTGGGTCACTTTTTGGAATGGGCAAAAATACACATCTCTTCCAGGCAATTGACTTCCAAATTTCTTGACATAAACAAGTAAGCACCTCCAGAACTGCATCTGTTTATTGAAACATCTCAGTGGGTATTCCCTCAATTCCTGGAGCCTTGTTTTTCACTAATTCCCTCAGTGCAGCTTGGACTTCTTCTTTCAGTACCGTTGGTCGTCCTTGATCATATACTACCTCCTGAGATATTTGAACTTTGGTTTTTTTGGTATAATGACTCTGTGTATTCCTTCTACCTTTTTTTTTTTTTTTTTTTTTCACTGCCTTGGAAACCTAATGGGGGTCACTATGAGTCAGAGTCCACGCTATGGGTTTTTTTTTTTTTTTTTTAATTTTTATCATGCTTTGGGTGAAAATTTACAGAGCAATTTAATTTTCCATACAGCAGTTCATACACATTTTGTCTCATAACGTTGACTGCTATTTCCACAATGTAACAGCTCCCTTCCCACTTCCTCCCCGTAGTTACCTCTTCTGAGTACTTCCCACCCATGCACTCCTGCCCCCGAGCAGTCTTCTGTGCATACACTGCACTTCTGTTCTCCCATGATTAATTTCTCCAAGGAGTATATGTACCTGTTGTAAATGTTCACCCCATATACTAGTCTTTTATTTGGCTGGAAGCCACAGGAGTGAGTTCAATTCCAGACCTGATGGGCAGCTAGGGGCCATAGTCTCAGGGGTTTCACCAGACTCTGTCAATCAGCAAACTGGTCTCTTTTTTTTGTTTATAATTTTGAGTTTTGTTCCACGTTTTTCTCCCACTCTATCCAGGATCTCCTATACAGATTCCCCTCAGAGTGGTTGACAGTAGTAGCCCGGCACCATCTAGTTCTTCTGGTCTCATGGTCCTATGGCTGAGGCATGGTCTGCCAGTCCTTTGGACTAATTGTTTCCATGTATCTTTGGTTTTCTTCATTCTTCTTTGCTCTGGATAAGGAGAGACCCATTGTTGCATCTAGATGGCTGCTAGCAAGCTTTTAAGATCCCAGTCGCAACTCATCAAAGTAGGATGTGGAACAACGTTTTTGTTTAGTATGTTATGCCAGTTGAGCTTAATGTCCCCTGGGACCATGGTCCTGAGCCCACAGGTCCAACTGCTCACTCCCTCTCTGGAGCTGGCTGTGGCCAAGAAGTCACCACAACCTTGTCCCTTGTCAGCTCTATTATACAACTGGATATTCTTACAGAACATACAAATACACTTGTAGAAACATCATCTGCCAACCCTGTACATGGTCATGGGCACCCTCCCTTTTACCTTGACATACTTGATTGTTCAGCCTGTCCACCCATCTATCTACCTGTAGATCATGTTTGCCATCACTGACAACACAGTACTGCATGTGCAAAAGGGTTCATCTTTGTTGTCTTTATCTCTCATGTACCTCTCTCTGTCTTCCTCTTCCTCAGTGCCACTGTGTTGATCACTCACATTTGGCCGTCTACTTTTTTTTTTTT
>NW_006922356.1:486885-500569 GCF_000298275.1 Orycteropus afer afer
GGCTTTGGTGGTTGGGGCATAAATTTGAATAACAGTCATATTAACGGGTCTTCCTTGTAGGCGTATGGATATTATCCTATCACTGACAGCATTGTACTTGATCTTACATATGAACAATTAATGGTCTGTTCCACAGTTCCTGGCTTTGTTTTGAATGATAGAGAGCTTCTCCATCGTCTCTTTCCACAGATGTGGTCAGTTTGATTCTTGTGTATTCCATCTAGCTAGATCCATGTGTGTCATTGCCATTTATGTTGTTGGGAAAAGGTGTTTGCAATGAATATGTCCTTAGTCTTGCAAAATTCTGTCATGCGGTCTCTGGCATCATTTCTTTCACCAAGGCCATATTTTCTAGTTATTGGTGCTTCTTCTTTGTTTCTAGTTTTTGCATTCCAGTCACCAGTAATTATCAGTACATCTTGATTGGATGTTTGGTCAGTTTCTGACTGCGGAAGTGATGACAGACTGTAATTTCTTCATCTTTGGTTATAGTGATTGATGTGTAAATTTGAATAATAGTAGTAGTAACCAGTCTTCCTTGTAGGTGTATGGATATTATCCTATCACTAACAGCATTGTACTTTAGGAAAGACCTTGACTTGTTCTTTTTTATGATGAATGTGATGCCATTCCTCTTCAATTTGTCGTTCATGGCATAGTAGACCATAGAATTGTCCAATTCAAAGTGAATGGCCAACACCAGTCCATTTCTGCTCACTAATGCCTAGGATATTAATCTTTATATGTTTCACTTCATTTTTGACAACTTCCAACTTCCTAGATTCATGTGTCGTCCATTCCACATTCCAAATATTAGTGGATGTTTGTTGCTGTTTCTTCTCATTTTGAGTCATGGCACATCAGCAAGTGAAGGTCCCAAAAGCTTTACTCCATCCACATCATTAAGGTTGATTCTACTTTACAGAGGCAGCTGTTCCTTAGTTGTATTTTGAGTGTCTTCCAACCTGAGGGGCTCATCTTCTGGCAGATACTGTTCCTGTAATACTCATTTCATAAAGTTTTCCCATAATGTATCACCATTTCACTGCTATTCATATGGTTTTCAGTGGCCAGTTTGTTTCAGAAGTGGATGGTTCCGTCCTTCTTCATATAACATATGAATATTAAATTTTTTTTTTTACTTTCTCTTCAACCAAGTTAATATATGTTTATTAGTGGTTTACCCTCCTTTCCCTTCCCACCCCTGATAACCATCAAAGGGTATTTCTTTTTTGAGAAACCCTTTTCTTAACTTTTTATAATAGTATTGTCTTACAGTATTTATCCTTTTGTGATTGACTAATTTTATTCAGCATAATGGGCTCTGAGTTTATCCATGTTAGGGGATGTTTTGCAGATTCATCATTGTTCTTTAATGTTGTGTAGTATTCTGTTGTGTATGTACCATAGTTTGTGGATCTATTCCTCCAATGATGGGCATTTAGATTCTTTCCATCTTTTTGCTATTGTGAATCGTGCTGTGATGAACATGAGTGTGCATATATTTGTTTGTGTCAAAGCTCTTATTTTTCTAGGATATATACCTAGTAGTGGAATTGCTGGATCATATGGTATTTCTATTTTCAGCTTTTAAGGAAGCATCATACTGTTTTCCATAGTGGTTATACCATTTTACAGTCCCATCAACAGTGTGTGAGGGTTCTGCTCTAGAGAGTAGATTTAAGCAGAGATCGTGTTAGTTAAAATTCTTGCCGTTATAAGAATTCTCCAGAAATTATCTCACACAAATAAACCATTGCTATCAAGTTGGTTTTACATGTGCTGACCCATGTGTTACAGCGCAGAACTGCTTTATGGAATTCCTTGTGGTAATCTTTACAGAAGCAGATTTCTAGGCCTTTCTTCCATGGCACTGCTGGGTAGGTTTGAACCACAAACCTTTAGGTTAGTAGTCTAGTGCAAACTGTGTTTGCCACCTCAGGACTTTGAAACAAGCAAAAGAAAAAAAGACAGAGTAGAGGGTTTGTTATAAGAAACTATTGTGTCTCATAGAACCCAAAACAAGGTGCCTTTGGGCCTCAAAGAAAACTGGTTAGATTTATCTGTTGAGACTTTGTTAATTATCTCTCCTTTCCACTGATCTCTGCAAGTATTTTTTACTGTAGACATTTTTTTCTCCTTAGCCTAAGTGTTACAACTAACTACAGTAGCTAGGTTTATGCGTTGTTCAAAAGATCACACAGGCTGAAGCACAGATATCTCAGATTCAACTTTTGGGGAAAAAAACTCAGTTTGGGTCTGTTGTCCATCTATGGCATTGGGTATATGATCCCAGGTGAGACGTGTGGCTCCTCCCACTACAAGAAAGCAGCTGTGGGAGGAGGGGCAGATCCCAGTAGAGTAAGAGGATGAGAAGACAAAAGGATAGTCATTCAATCATAAGTTTTTCTAAATTTATACTCAGACCATAAATATGATTCATTATCTCTGTGTTCATTACACCATGTTTTCTTGGTAATAAGTAATTCTTAGAGAATTCACCACTTCTATCTCATATTATTTTTATTTATAAACAAGGCTTATCTTTGTAACTAGAATGTGGTCATTGTTCCTGGAGGGTCAAGTCCACTTTTGTTTGTATATTCTGGTACATTTAATACAGTTTTAATGATAGTAACTTTTTATTGAATGAGACTGACTACTGAGGAATAAATAATTGCAGTTTTACCTATATTGAATGGAATATTATTATTAAGAGTATCTTTCACACTTTTTCTTTCCTATTTTTAGTGGTATGCAATTTGTCTTAGTGATGTTGGAGATTATGAAGGCATCAAGGTTAAAATTGCAAATGCCTACATTATCAAGGAACATTTTGAGGTACTGATAAATTATTAACATTCATGAATATAAATAGTCAGTATTTTTCTTACTAGATTTTTGATTAAGTTATCTATTGCTCTATAATAAACCACCTAAAATGTAGTGGCTAATAGCAATGACAGCTTACTGTTTGTTACTGAAATGTGTGTTGACTGAGTGCAGTGGTGTTTCTGTTCTGCTTGGTGTAGCTGAGATCATCTAGACATCTGGATTCCGTTGGGCCTTCAGCTGGGACTGGGAGGTCCAAGATGGCCTCTTATCTACTAAGGTTTCTTTCTACTTTTCATCCTTCAGTAGTCAAGCCCAAGCTTCTTTATAGCATGGTTGCTGGCTTGCAAGAGTGAGTGTTGTAAGAGAAAAGCTCCTTTATAGCAAGCTTTTATCAAATCTGCCATACCTGCTAATATCCCATTGACTGAAATAAATCAATTTATACTGTTTCAGTTTTGAATCCATTATTATATCTAAAGTCATAATGAATTACCATCATCTTTGGATTGTTTTTGAAAGATGGTTTCACTAATGGCAGGAGGAATTGTAAAAAAAAGGGTTTATTTCATAGCAACTCCTCTTAGCCTATTCCATAAGAAAATTAGGCCCTAATGCCCAAGGCATCCATTTTATGTGATGTTAACTTCTTTCTTATGCAGCTAGAATGGTACCAGCTCTGTACCATTCTTGGGAGAATTGAGAAAATAGTCACTCGTATCATTTTTGTGGGGCTTAATTTTCTGGTGGAACTCCAGTAGTGAAAGGTTGCTTAGAATAGTATACATTGTACTTAAGTACTTTAAAATAAGTTTTGCTATAAATCATGTCACTGTATTGAAGGAGAAGTAAAGTTTAGGTCAGTACTGATTCTTACCTACATTACTATAGCAAGATCTCTGCCAAGTCATCCTTGTATATCTTTATGCTAGCTTTTGGCTCTCCTACTACTAATAACATTAATCAATGTTGTTGTATGCCATTGAGTCAACTCTGATTCATAGCAACCCTGTTGGACAGAGTACAGTTGGCCCATAGAGTTTCCTACGCTGTTATCTTTATGGAAGCAGACTGCCATATCTTTCTCCCTCAGAATGGCTAGTGGGTTTAAGCTGCTGACATTTCAGTTTCCAGCCAAGCACTTAACCACTGTGCCACCAGGACACAGTAAATTGAGTGACTGGTACTTACTATAAATGGAAATAATAATGGTGATAGAAGCTATGGGCCAGGCACTGTGTTTAAGCACCTGCTGCTACTCGCTCATTTAATTTTCACCACAGCCCGATGAAGAAGTTCTACAAAAGAACAAGCTCAGGTATAATGAAGATACAGAATGTGCCAAGGTCAACAAGTTGCAGAACATTGAGCTGTGATTGGAACCTTATCTGTCAGACTCTAGAGCCCATGTTCTTAACCATTATAAATACTTGAAAATGTGTACCTTACATTACCAAATGAAAAATGAAAATGTGGGTTTACAGAAAAGCATACACTACAGTGTTTTAATTTTTAAAAAAGAGTTTTAATTTAATGAGATTAACATTAATTGGTGAAATGTCCTTAGTGCTTTTCAACAGAATAATGGATGAAGAGAGAGTAATTTCTTCAAAGTCCTTAAAGTTTAAAGTCTGTAGTTTAATTCTGTAGTTTATGCTTTATACTAATTCACCTAAGACTCTTACATAGTAAATGGAAATTAGGGAGATTTTATCCACATCTTTTACATTGTACATAATTATTCTATGAGTTAATATATTCCATGAATAAATAGTATTTATTTTTTCTTTGGAAAGTAAAGATGGGAAAGTTGAACAAAATCCTACACACAGACTTTCTAAAATTATGATGTAGTTTTTGTTCTTGTCTTAAGGCAGAATGCATTTCATTCACTATTTGTATGGGACTTGCCAAAAAAGGACTTTCTTGTTTATTTTTCTTTGGATTTAGAAGAAAGAAACATTGAGAGCTATAAATTATTATTGTTTTCCAAGTTAGCTTCATTTATATATTTCATGTTTTTTGTATCTTGATGACTTCTACAAGCATTTTCTCAACCTTAGAATAATGATCTTGGTAAAAGTCATTAATAGCATAGCAAAATGAATGTAATCTAAGAATTAGGAGGAAGAGGGGGGTGTTAACTGTGATTGCACAATTGAGATTCAAGTTTGTATATTTTTTTTATTCATGGCTACTTTAGCAAACATAGTAAAGTGCTTACTGGTGTTTAGAAAACAAATATGACCAATTTTCTCATTTCTTATTAGAAAGCAGTTGAACTGAACCCTAAAGATGCTACTTCAATTCACCTTATGGGTATTTGGTAAGAAAATTTCTTTAAATAAATATTTCATCGATACTTAGTGTGATCTTATTATAGTATATATTATAGTATATGTAAACATTATGGAATGTAAAACAAAATGCAAAGTATTTAGAAATACTTAGCACAATTTCTTACATTCATTAAGTTAATTAGCACCTTTGCATGTGTTGTTAGAAAATACTAAATTTGATTGTGAACATGTTAAACATTGTTATTCGAATCATTTAGAAGCATACTCAGACTTCAAAAGACCAAAGAAACCAAACTCACTGCTGTCGACTCAGATCCGACTCATAGCGACTCCTTCTTGGGTTTCTGAGGCAGCATCTCTATGGAAGTATATTGCCCAGCCTTCTTCCGAGGAGTGGCTGGTGGGTTTGCACCACCAGCCTTCTGGTTAGCAGTTAACCTGCCTTAGGCACTATGCCACAGACTTCAGAAGCCTTATTATAACTTTTTGTTAAACCTTTAAATTCCCTTTGTTGGGAGAGAGTGTTCTTATTTATCAGGCTAAATGAAATTGGATTAATCTAAATATAGTAACGGGAGCTTTGGTAGCATAGTGCCTAAGGCACTTGACTGCTAACCAGAAGGCTGGCGGTTCATACCCACCGGCCACTCCTCGGAAGGAAGGTTGGGCAATCTACTTCCGTAGTGATACTGCCTCAGCAATCCAAGGAGGGGTTGCTGTGAGTCAGGTCTGACTTGATGGCACATAATAGCAACAGCAACAGCAAATATAGTAATACAGTGGAAGGCCCTAAAAGGGTCTTTGTTTTCCAACTTTGTCAGTATATTCTGACTGTATTATAAGAAACAACATAATTTTACTTTCTATATCTTTCATTTTTAGGTGACCCTGTGTCCAACATAGACCATTATTTTGTTGGTGTGAGGGTGTGCCAGTGTATTAAATGCTTGTTGCTTTAAGAATCTTTCTTGAGACAGGTTGGCCACGGTTTTCTCTGCTGTGGGCTGCAGAGGTAAATATTGTCATCTAAGAAGGGTAACAGTGTACACTGTCCTGTATCAAACTCTTTTAAAAGAGATAAAGGACATAGTGAATTAAATACCGGAATTAGTGATAATTGAAGGACAGACGTTAAGTCAGATGCCAGTAATCAAACATATGAATGATGTATAATCTCTGTTGCCAAGTTCAGACTCTTAGCAGAGATCCAACACTTCTTTCCTACTTAATTTAGAAAGATATAAAATTCATGGATGTTAATCATTTATCGTGCCTGTTAAAAATGTAGTCTTAGAGTATTGGTTGCAGTTTTTTTTTTTTTAATCATGTTTAGTTTTGTCCTTTTTTTGATTAAGTATTGTAGTTCTCTGAGTTTGTTTTTTAAAAAGATTTTGTGAAAAATAGTAGTAATGATACTATCTCATATAGATACTATCTTAGAAACATATCTCATGTGGTAAGGAGTTTGGTGAGAGGGAGATAATCACTTACTCTGGCACCTGGCACCGAGTGAGCACTTAGTGGATGATATGCTGTATTACCATTATTATTAAAGCCTACTATTTATATTTGATCACAAAGTATACCAGCTGATGGACTGATATCATTCAGTCTCTAGATAATTCATTAAGATTATTAACCTACTGGATATCATGTAAAGTACTAATTTTCAAAAGTACAGCAGAAAAAATTCCTTTTATAATATCTATTGAGATGCTTAGTTCTCTTTAAGAGAAAACAAAGAAGCTGCAGTATAAACATGTTATTTCCCTACAGGTGTTATACATTTGCTGAGATGCCTTGGTATCAAAGAAGAATTGCTAAAATGCTGTTTGCAACTCCTCCTAGTTCCACTTATGAGGAGGTAGTGTGATGTCCTTTGTTAAATTAGTAACTAAGCATCATTCTACTGTGTCACACATCTGGAGTCTGATTCAGTGAGGGACTTGAGCAAGTTACTAATGCTCCTATTCACCTATTCAGCTGTCTTATCACAGTGGCATAATACTTTACTTATTATCATGGCTGGCGAGTGTTTTTTTTTCTTTGAGTGAGTGACAATTCTGGTATATTGCCAGCTAAAAAAAGCCATGGCTAAAATTTATTTTCATTTTCTGTTTGAAATCTCTACTATATAAAAGTCAACAGGGAGTTTGAGAAATACAACAGTGGTTACCTACCATGTTTTAGGTACATTCTACACAACAGCAAGTCATTTATCTGAAAAAGTAAAAGATGTGATTGCATTGATAAAGGAACATTAATCATAATTGTGTCTGTAAAAAGTGGGTATGAGAGGCTCATATTCTCTCATATGTTTAAGGCCTTTTGTTTTTCCTATTAAAAATATAATTTAAAAAGGCATTTCTAGGTAAACATTTTGGGTTTACTGATCACAAAATACATTTTCAGAATCAGAAAAAGGCAATTGAAAAGGCTTTCCCAATATTTGTATCATGTTGTTGTTATGTGCCGTCAAGTCGGACCCAACTCACAGCAACCCCTCCTTGAGTTTCTAAGGCGGTATCACTACAGAAGTAGATTGTCCAACCTTCCTTCTGAGGAGTGGCTGGTGGATTTGAACCGCCGCCTTCTGGTTAGCAGTCAAGTGCCCTAGGCACCAGAGCTCTTACTCGTATCATAGGAGGAATAATTTTTTTCTGGGGTGCTATAAGTATTCGGTTGCCAATCAAGTCAGATTTAAATCCACTTGGTGGCTCTGCGGTATAAAGACCTGGTGATCTGGTTCCACAAAGATTATAGCCAAGAAAACCCTGCGGGGCAGTTCTACTCTGTTAGCTCTACTCTAACAAATCAGTTATGTTTTTAAGAAACCAGTTGCCATCAAATAATACATTATAAAAACAGAAATTCAGATGGAACAAAAAGAATTAGCAGAGTTTCAGACTCACAACAACATTTTTTATAGGCATTTCAGTAATAGAGAATTTTATATATTCACTGCTACAGCATATGTATCACTGAGTAAATTTAGTTTTTCCATCGAGTTGGATCTGACTCATAGTGACCCCTCCTTGGGGTCCCGAGGCGGTATCACTATGGAAGTAGATTCCCCAACCTTCTTTCCGAGGAGTGACTGGTGGATTTAAACTGACAGCCTTCTGGTTCGCAGTCAAATACCTTAGGCACTACCAGAACTCCCTATTATATCTAGTTTTTTCTAGTAGTCATTGTTAGGATTAAGAAAACAAAGGTCAAAAATAGCTGGGTTCTGTATGATAATGATCTTTCTTCAGTACAGCATGGATGGAACATGAAAACATTATGCTGAGCAAATGAGCCAATCAGAAAAGGACATCTATTATATGACCTCACTTACATAAAAAGACAAGAAAAGGCAAATGTATAGAGGATAAAGTTTATTACTGGTTACCAGGGGCAAGAGGGAGGACCACTCTTCGGAAGGGAGGTTGGGCAATCTACTTCTATAGTGATACTGCCTCAGAAACCCAAGGAGGGGTCGCTGTGAGTCAGGTCTGACTCAGTGGCACACAACAACAACAACAAATGCTAATGGAAAATTGCATTAAGGATTGGATTACACACTGATTATTATACTGCTGTTGGTACGTTGTATACACTTACAAAAAGGTAAATTGGCAGAACTTGGGTATTGATAGATATATTTATAATAACAAACAAACAAACAAAAAGAATAGCTACTGAGGCTACTTATGTACAGCCAAACACCTGATGGGATTTGCTTCCCATTTGGAGGTTTAGGTCATGGTTTCATGGGACATACCAGTTAATTGGCTGAATAATGTGTTTAGTGCTTCTGTTCTACCTCCTAGTTCATTACATAGTGCCTGGGTTCTTAAAAGCCTACAGATGGCCATGGAATGCACAACAGTTGGGCTCTCTTCATCTGGACCAATAGGGGAAGGGAGTCAGGAATAAGAAAGAGGAGGATGTAAAATGTGTGGCTAATTGCCTCCATGCACACAGATGCCTCCTTTGCTATGAAACCAGAACTGGATGGTGCCTAGCTATCATTACTGAACATTTTGGTCAATGATTCCATAGAAGAATCCTGATCAAATGAGGAAAAATACAGAATGAATTTTAAACTCTCATGGACTCTAGACTTTCTGAAGCATGGTGGCTGGATCATTCCCCATAAACAATTGCCCTGAGATAATCTTTAAACCAAAAATACTCCCTCAAGTCATTTTAAAATCAAACAAAAGTTTAGCTTAACTATTAAAAAGAATCTGCCTTGACCATTATGCTCTTTTATTTTTTTATTTTAAGAGTTTGTTTTTATTCAACATTATGGGTACATTTAGTTTCACTCCCCGTTTACCATCCCCAACCCTAACCCAGTCTCCTTCCCTTGCTGCCCAGTAACCCTCTCCCCTGTGCCCCTCATATTTATGCACTCCTGTTTGTCTTGCATTTCCTCCATGTGAATGTTGCCCCTCTGGTGCCCCGTGGTCTATTGTTCCAAGGGATGTATCTCCATAAAGTATGTGGGTGCATCACCCTGGGGTGAGTGGTCTGCATGTACATCTTGTTAACTTTTGGGCTGAGAGCCAACCCTTAGGAGTGAGCTTTATTCCAGGCCCAGAATGTACCCAGGACCATAGTATTGGGGATCTCACCAGACTCCATCTGATAAGTAATTCTGGTCTTATTGAGTTTTTGGATTTTGTTCCACGTTTTCCCTCTGACTCTATCTGGGATCTCCAGATTTGATCCTTTCCTGAGTGGTTGGCATTGGTAGCCAGGCACCATCTAGTTCTTCTGGTCTTGAAGGCCATTGTGTCCTAGGGCTGATTGCTTCCAAATGCCCTTGTTTTTTTGCACTCCTCTTTGCTTCTGATGCTAGGAGACCATTAGGTGCATTTTAGATGGCAGCTTGAAAGCTTTTAAGACCCCAGTCACTACTCACCAATGTAGGATGAGGAACAAGGTTTTCGTATATTTTGTTTGCCAGTTAAGTCTGGTATCCCCCAGTACTGTGGTCCTGAGATGGTAGATCCATTGGATCTCTCTCCCACAGTGTCTGGGTGTCTGTGAGGGATTGCTGTGTGTCTGTCTTCTGTTGTTTCTGTAAGGATTGCAGGTATTTTATATCACTGGTATCTGTGCAAGATTAGCCTGTGCTGAATCTAGTATACTCTAGAGTATACTCCTGTTCACTGATCCCCATCTGATCCTCTCAGGTGTTTATGTGTTTATCTGTAGCCTGGCATTTGGTGTTAATTGTAATGCAGTATTGTGGATACACTGGTTGGTATTAGCATCTGTCGTTTATCTCCTATGTGCACAATTCAGTGTCCTCCCTTTTCCTAATGTTATCATGGAGGTCACAGACTCTTTCCATACATCCATACCCTTACCCATGTCAGCGTGTGGGCCCGAACTAGCCCAGAATTAATTCATCCTCTTCCCTCTTCACCCCAGTAACCTATAAAGTGAGTTCTCTTTCACAAGCAAACCCTTCTTTGTCTCTTTACAGTAATGGGCTCATACAGTGTTTGTCCTTCTGTGATTGACTTAACTTCACTCAGCATAATATCCTCCAGGTTCATCCATGTTGTGAGATGATTTGCATATCCCTCATTGTTCTTTAATGTAGCATAGTATTCCATTGTGTGCATGTACCATAATTAGGTTATCCACACATCCATTGAAGGACATTTAGGTTGTTTCCATCTCTTTGCTATAGTGAATTGTGCTGTTATGAATATAGGTGTATATATTATATGTCTTCTCGTGCACTGTCTCTCATCTCTTTAGGATACACTCCTAGTAATGGAATTGCTGGGTCAAATGGTATTTCTATTTTTAATTTTTTAAGGAAACACCATACCATATGCCACAATGGTTGTACCATTTTACAATCCCACCAGCAGTGTTACAAGAGTTCCAATCTCTCCACAACCTCACCACCATTTGTTATTTTCTGACCTATTGAACTTTGCTCTTATTGCTGGGGTGAGATGATATCTTATAGTTGTTTTGATTTGCATCTCTCTAATGACTAATGACCGCAATTAGTTTCTCATGTGTTGGCTGCCAGTGTATCTTTGGTGAAGTGCCTGTTCAAGCCTTTTGCCCATTTGTGAATTGGGTTGTCTTTTTGGTGTTGAGGTGTTGAAGTTTTTTATAGATTTTGGAGATAAGTCCTTTATCAGATATATCATAGGCAAATATTTTCTCCCAATTTGTAGGTTCTCTTTTTACCCTTTTGACAAAGTCTTTCGATGCACATAAGAATTTAATTTTTAAGAGATCCCAGTCATCTAGCTTCTCTTCTAACTCCTGCGCATTCTGGGTTATGCTTGATAGTCTATTTATGCCATAAATTAGGGCCCCCAGATTTGCCCCTTCTTTATCTTCAATGAATTTTATAGTTTTGGGTCTTACATTTAAGTCTTTGATCCAGCTTGAGTTTGTTTTGTGTATGGGGTGAGGTGTGGGTCTTGTTTCATTTTTCTTTAAGTGGATATCCAGTTTTGCCAGCACCATTTGTTAAAGAGGCTGTTTCTTCCCCATTTAATGGATTTTGGACCTTTGTCGAAGATCAGTTATCCATAGATGGATGAGTTTATGTCTGGACTTTCGATTCCGTTCCATTGGTCTGTCTGTCTATCATTGTATCAGTACCATGCTGTTTTGACTACCGTGACTGTATAGCAGTTCCTAAGATCCGGGAGTGGGAGACCTCCCACTTTGTTCCTCTTCTTCAGAAGTGCTCTGTTTATCCAAGGTCTCTTTCCTTTCCATATGACGTTGTTGTTGTTGTTATTTGCTGTCGAGTCCGCCCTGACTCATGTTGTTATTTGCTGTCGAGTTGGCCCTGACTCCTTGGGTTTCTGAGGAGGTATCACTACAGAAGTCGATTGCCCACCCTTCCTTCTGAGGAGTGGCTGGTGGTTCTGGTTAGCAGTCAAGTGCGTTAGGCACTACGCTACCAGAGCTCCCCATGTGAAGTTAGTAATTGTTTTTTCCATGTCCTTAAAAAATTTTACTGGAATTTGGATCAGAATTGTGTTAATGTGTAGATTGCTTTAGGTAGTATTGACATTTTCACAATATTCAGTCTACTGATCTATGAACAAGGTAGGTTCTTCCATTTATGTAGTACCCTTGTTGTCTCTTGTAGCAGTGTTTTATATTTTTCTTTGTATAGGTCTTTTGTGTCTCTGGTAAGGTTTATTCCTAGATATTTTATCTTTTTAGTGTTGTTGTTGTTATGTGCCGTTGAGTCAGACCCGACTAAGAGCGACCCCTCCTTGATTTCCGAGGCAGTATCACTATAGAAGTAGATTGCCAAACCTTCCTCCCAAGGAGCGGCTGGTGGGTTTGAACCGCCAGCCTTCTGGTTATTTCCCTTATTTCTTTATCAGAGGACTCTTTGTTAGTGTAGAGGAATCCAACTGACTTTTGTATGTTGACCTTGTATCTTGCCACTTTGCTGAATCTATTAGTTCCAGTAGTTTTTTTATTGAGTCCCTTGGGTTTTCTATGTACAGGATCATACCATCTGCAAATAGAGATAGTTTTAATTCCTCTTTGCCAATTTGTATGTCTTTTATTTCTCCTTCTTGCCTTATTACCCTGGCCAGGACTTCCAATAACACTGTTAAATAAAAGTGGTGATAGAGGGCATCCCTGTCTGGTTCCCATTTGTAAGGGGAAAATCATTATGCTCTTTTAAGAACTATCTGTATGGGATCTAATTGACAAAAGCAGCTCAATGGGATCTAATTGACAAAAGCAGCTCAATGGGATCTAATTGACAAAAGCAGCTCAAAAAATCAGATAGGAACCTTAGGGGATAATGCATTTGTTAATGACAAATAACTGAGAAAAGTAGGGCAAGAATGGTTGCACAACTCAAAATATGTAATTAGTGCCACCGCATTGTACATGTATGTTATGCTGTGCATATTTTCAATAACAAAATAAAATTTAGAAAAAACAAAGTTTAACTGGAACAAAAAGAATTAGTAGTTTCACATTCACAGTAACATTTTTTCTGTAAGAATTTCAGTAACAGGGCTACATAAAATTCACTGGTATAATTTATGTATCTGAGTAAATTTAGTTTTTTATTATATCTGATATTTGCTGGTTTTCACTAGTAGGACTTTAAGAAAAGAAAGGTCAGAATAGCTGGATTCTATGTGATAATGTTCTTCCCTCTGCACATGATGCTAGTTTGGTACAAGTTCTAAAAGTGACAAAGCTATTAGCAGAAGTGGTTCATATATTGTAATCCTTTCTCTTAGAATTCAGATCAGTTCAGTTAGCTGTGTAAACTCCCCCTGTGGAAGAACTATTATTTGATTTATTTCTTTTATTTGTATATGAGAATAGAGAGATTTTTTTTTTTTTTTTTTAAGTTTTCAGTATTTATTAGTAGGCCCCTGGTGCCTCAAACAGTTGCATGCTCAACTACTGAAAGGTTGAAAGGCTGTGTTTTATTTATTTATTTATTTTATTATTTTTTTTTATTAGGATTTGGGTGAAGATTTACAGAGTAAATTCACTTTTCATACAGCAGTTCACATATACTT